>NC_057729.1:44768516-44783208 GCF_004010195.1 Chiloscyllium plagiosum | reverse complement strand
GAAGGGCAGTGTTTGTCACTGGCCACTCAGGTGTTTTCCTATCTTCCTGATGGTGGAAATTGAATAAAGATTCGTTCACTTTGTGTCTTTCACTGTGTCTCACACGTATACACACACACACAAAAAAAGAAATTAGTGTGGAGAAAAAAATTAACAGGGGAAAAGGGCACTACTTGTCACTGGCCACTTGGGTGTTTCTTTTCTTCCTGGTGGTGGAAATTGAATAAAGATTTGTGCACCTTGTGTCTCTCACTGTGTCTCACACCTACACACACACACACCATGGGTGCTGGGGAAAAATAAGCACTACCGCAGTTAGGTGGTAGTGTGGGGGTAAAAAAAAATAAAATGATGCATTACGTTAGAGCCCAGGTGTCCTTGGAGAAGGAGCACGTGGTGTCCCCCAACACCCTGGAATTGTTCAGGGAGAGGTGGATGCCACAGGGAGTAGAGTGCATTATTTCCCCCTCCAACTCTATTTTGATTTAATCCCTGCCCTCCCCTTCACTGTTTGATCACACAGCATTACCCTTTGATGCTTGTCACTGGCCACTCGGGTGTTTCCTTTCTTCCTGGTGGTGGAAACCGAATAAAGATTCGTGCACCTTGTGTCTTTCACTGTGTCTCACATCTGCACACACACAACATGGGTGCTGGGGAAAATAAGCACTACCGAAAAGAAATAAAAATAAAATGATGCATGTCTGAACATGGACTGGCACAGAAATTTGAGCATGCCTGTTTTGCACATATCTGCCCAATATTACTATCCTGTATTTAAATGGAGTTGTTCAAGGAACCTCAGATCTTGAGTCTCTGATCTCTTTGTAATGAAGATGATATTATGTTAGGAACCTGCACAGGATCATACTGCACTTTTCACCTTGAGGATTAGTTTGGATCTCAAGGAACTGAAGGAGAAACAAGTGGGCTTCAATGTCCATGATGATCCATTGTGATGGAGCCACCATGTATACAAAGTCCAATTGAGGACAATGTTCAGGAGAATGAGTGAACCACAATTCTTGTCCCTATTAATGAGGCATCATATCAAATACCTGAGGCATTTAACTGGCAGAGAAGAGCCACTAAAATTAGATAATTGTTTCGACAGTGGAAGAGAGGTTCTAAGACATAAACTCCTTTAAATCTTACTGGAAATATCTTTGACAAAATCGCTTGAATGATGAAATCCTGTGTGGGAGAGAAGATTCTGAGACATGACCAGATTAAATTATATATGGAAATACAATGGTAATTACCATGTTGATTCATTGGGTGATAATCATTTTGAACATGTGGTTTCTATGCATTAAGAGCATCAGCAGCTATGATACTGCTGGGAGAAGACATGAGTAGGGTCCTTTCTTCATCCCTCTCCCTTCACACCATCTGGAAAGCTTTGAAACTGTGGCTGACTTGACCATTGAGAGAGAGTCTCTTCCTGCAGCAGAGACCTCGAGAGGGAAATCAATCCTCCACTACCATCTGCAAGAGAACAGTAAATTATGTATTTGTTATGTATATGCACCTACAAGTGGGTAGACCATAAACTAGTGTCATTCATACCACTTTCACAGCAAGTGATGTATTAGCTCCACGACTTGTAGGCAGCCTGCAAGATAGAATGTAAATGTATAATATCTAACTCCCAGTGAACATTCCACTTACATGGTCTGATCTTCAAATAAAAACCCACATTATTACTTCACCAATCCTTAGTATGATTGGTACAAGAAGAATGTAACATGGTGGCAGTATCGGGAGTAGTGTTTGAAGATTTGACAAAGCAGAATACCAGCCTCAAACTCTTCACATCCAGCAAAACACAAGAGCTCATGTGAAAGTGAAACAACTATCACACCTTACTGTGAGGAAGGATTCTGCTGTGCTATAAGGATTCTGGACATTGTAGCTTGCTCCAGTGACCAGACATTGGGTTCAAGTAGGATTGTTTAAATGTGAGAACTTAATTTGTAAAAGTTGAACTCATGCAATGTTTAAGGAACAGAAATTGACATCTAACTGCTGTTTCGGACCAGACTAAAACTCCTCAAAACATATTAAGAAGATAGCCCAGGCCAAAATGTTTTCTTATTTTTAAAGGCAATTGTAAAGCATTGTGTTTCAGATGTAATTAGATAGGACAAACTACTAGGCTTGAAGCAAAACATACTTAATTCCTACACTATAGTTAAAATATAAACAGAAGGAAGAAGAATTGGAATAACTGAACTCTACTGGAAAACTCAACAAACTAATAGATTATTTAATCATGAAACTGTAACTATTCCAATGTAGTAACATCCCATAAATGCACCCTTACCAAAGGCAAATTCTGTAAAATGGATAGTCTCACATGCAATTCTCCAGTCCAGGAGGAAAGAACATCAAGAGAAAACTCAGAGAGAGAACTCAAGTGTTTTGCTGTAACAGGGAGAGATGTTTAGCAGCTTCCAAACCCCAACAGCTGCTGCAAGTTAAATTAAAACCCTGGTTCCATGGGAGCTGGACCCCACTTCTTCATGCTGCTTCTATTGTTCCAACTTTAAAATTAAAACCTCCAAGACCTCACAAGCTGTTTACTTTATTGGCTTGGAACAGTCAGCTCAACACCTCTGACTCAACCTCTCTTCATAAAAATAACAGGACAAGATACACCTCTTAAAGCCATAGTATCAGCAAATTGCAAATAATCCCACTCTAAGTGGAACTCCACAGACAGAAGAATTCATGGCTAAAGTTAAAAAGTGCAGACTGGGCTTGGGACAAGAATATATACACCTAACAGAATTCTATTTTTAAAAAAATACCTTTTCTCATTCTTTGCGTTCATCTTTTAAATCTGTAGCTATTTTCCTGTCCAAATCACTGTATTGTTGGAGTTAAGAGCTAAAACCAGAAAACATTGGAAAAAGTTCAACGGCACCAATATTGCTGTCAAGCAGTAACCTATGACCAGCTAGAGCTGTTGCCACTAAACATATTAACATTCAGAGCCAAATTTTCTTAAATCCAAGGGAACTGAAGGAAACTCGCGTTGTCAAAATCTCCAGATGGCATTAAAGATTTTGCAAAAAAAAGACCACAATATTCATTACATTCAGTAAAACGCAAAGGGCCTACTGTCTAAAGTTGCTTTGTTCCATAATGTGTCCAAGGCCTCCACAGACTGCGGTGTGTGTGTGGCACCCATCTTATACATCCTGATAAAATAGATATAGCTCAACTTCATAATATACTTCTGGAACGCATATTTTTTAAGCAATAAATAGGATAGATCTTTGACAAATTCATAATTAGATGCAGAGACAACCGCAGCACAGCAACTGCATGGCTGTAGAGCTAGCTGACAGAATAATTGAGCTTCTGATAATGCTGATCACAATGGAACCATTCAATAAAGATATCTTAAGGTTACACTGTGAAAGTAGAACTACAAAGCAGTTATGATTACAGAGCCATGCTAAAAAGTGAATGGAGTCTGTAGGCTGTGCATAATGTATCCACCATTAGCACAATAGTCAATATAGGCAAGCGATGCAAGCAAAATGGCCTCATACATACACTCAGAAAATGTCAAGCTTTTAACACTGTGTGCAAAGTACATGGCACCAGAGGGCACTGGAAGCACCAATGCAGAAAGCAAAGGCTAGCACAGATAGTTCAGTGACATCTGAAGTCATAACCAGGGGCCAGATATATACAGTATGTTCTAACCAACTGAAGAATACCCTAAATAATGCAAAGCAGGATCCATGATCCACAGAAATTCACTAAGACTCTTTAGACAGCATTTTCTAACCCCACAACCAGTTCCATCTGGAAGGATTAGGGCAACAGATACAAGGGAACATCACTACCTACAAGTTCCCCTCCAAGCCACTCACTATCCTAATTTGGAAATATATCACCATTCCCTCAGTGTGGCTGGAACAAAATCCTGGAACACTCTACATCAAGCCATTGTGGATCTACCTACAGCTCATGGACTACAGTGATTCAAGAAGGAAGCTCACCACCAGCTTCCCAAGGGCAATTAAGGACGGATAAGAAATGCTGGCCCCAGTAGTAAAGTCACATTCCATAATTGAATAAAGAAAGGTCGAGTCAAACTATATGCTCAGATAACTGTAACATCAACACACAAAGTGAGCTGACAATCAATACAAAACTGTATACTAGTGCTGGAGCAAACAACGTTTCAATTTTATTCTGCAATGTAAGTGCCCAATATGTCGCTCATCCTGATTCTACCAACCAATATAAAACTCACTTTGTACAAGAACTCAGTGATTTAATGGGATTTTAATGGGATCCATTACACTCAGACATTGCTACAAAACTCACCTTGGTTACATTTGGTCTTTTATATTGTTGACAGCATAGATCCAGGTGTAAGTCTACCACTGTGGAAGGACCTGCCATTGGTCATTATCTATGGTATTAGCAAGACAGTGATGACAAAGACCAGATACCATGAACAGTAACATGGGCAATCCCATATTGACACTGACAGAACATTGCCTAAGATTGCAATATAGATGCAATGCAATTATCCTTTACTGCCATGTTTATAATTTGATTCCTTAAAGCGAAACTTTAATTAGAAAACAATTTTTTGAGGGGTGAAAAGGGGGACGGGATGTGGTGGTTTTTGGTAGGTGGTATGATATGATGTGCATGTGCCTTTCGGGAAGATGATGTTAAACTATTGCAAATCAATGCCACTTTTTCCTGGATATATCATAGATTCACAGATGTTGGCCAGGGTTCCTAAACTGAACTTGTCCCATTTGCCTGCATTTGGCACATATCCCTCTAAGCCCTTTCTAAACACGTACTGGTCCAAATGTCATTTAAATATTGTAATTCTACCAGCCTCTACCACTTCCTCTGGAAGCTTGTTCCATATATGCATTATCTTCTGTGAAAACGTTGCCCCTCAGGTCTCTTTTAAATTTTTACCCTCTCACCTTAAACCTATTCCCTCTACTCCCCTACTCTGGAGCAAAGGCTTAGGATATTCACCTCATCTAGCCCCTCATCATTTTATAAACATCTATAAGTTCACTTCTCAGCTGCTACCCTCCAGGGAACAAAGTCCCAGCCTATGCAGCCTCCCTTGAACAGCTTGTCTTGTACAGCTGTAAAATACTGTCCAAAATCCTATACACAATGCTCTGACCAATGAAGGCAAGTGTGCCAAATGCCTTCTTCATCACCCTGTCTACCTGTGATGCCACTTTCAAGGAATTACCTCTAGCCCCTAGGTCTGTCTGTTCGACAACAGTCCCCAGGGCCATATCATTGACTGTGTAAGTTCTGGCCTGGCTTGTCTTACCAAAATGCAACACCTTTAACTCCATAGCCATTCATTGGCCCACTGGCCCAATTGATCGAGATCCCATTGTACTCTTAGATAATCTGTGTACTAGTTTTATGACTTGTATCACTGCAACAAGCCAAGTCACAAGCCTTCACTAATATATATATATCTTTTATTTCCTGGATTTTAATTTGATTAATCTATCCTTCCAAATTCTACGATCTGTTGGAATTTTGAGTGCTAAGCTCCGTCTGGTTTATTATTTTCAGGCAGATTGAGTTAAGTACAGTAAAACTAACCTCTATCTTTGTTAAATTCAAGAAAATCTTGTCTGGTTGGTTATTTTATGGTTTCAGCATATAAACATTCAAACATTCACTTCCTTTTGAAATAGTGTTATGGACTAAGCCAGACCACTCAAAACATTCGTAAGTAGGCAGTTCAGACCATAACTTTGCAATTTGTTTCAGTAAGTGTACAGTGAAAATTACCTAAATTGTTAGCTAGGTTGATTACTAGATTTTAAAACAGACAAAAATTTATTCACAAAATAACACAATGAAACAGAAAGAACAGAATAAAGAACCCCTACAGAACTCAGCCTATCCAACTAGACTTAATTATGTTGTTCCGAACATACACAACAGTCCCAATAAGGAAACTCCCTTTAAAAACCAATATAAATGGAACACATGCTTACAGGTTGAATTTGAAGAGCAAAAAGAGAGCATTTCCACAGAGCTCCCTGTTGAACTTCTAACTAGTTCAAGACTGAACTAAAACTGTTCAGCTCAGCTAGAGAGCTGACCACTCCCTTTTTTTATACAGGTCACTTCTAAAACATGACCACTTTGGTCTGAGGTCTCATCTGTTTACATATAAACAAAAGACCTCTCAAAACCCTTTTCATCTCTGTACCAAGCCAGACTGATCAAAGCCCAGCCCAGTTTATTACCCATAGTAAAAAAAATCAAGGACAGAGTATCCCTGAACCAAGGAGAAGCTCTTAGAAAAAAGGGACTAGGTTTGTGATAATAGTGGTCAATGAGGAGTGGGAAAACAGGAGAGCCAATCATTCCCTCTTCAGATGATTGTATCAGATTTCATTTTTGCATATAGAACATGTCTTACTTGTCCTTTACCAAGATAAAATTGGACGTTTACACAATAGATTCCATTTTGGCTTTCAACTGACATGCACAATGCTCAAACATTGGTTGCTACAGGTTTTGCATGTAAGAACCTTCACCAATGGAAGCTACATACAATGTGAAGACCCTTCCTAGTCCAATGTTCATGAGCCTGTTTGTTGTGGTTGTACCACAACTTCAGCTAAGGTTAGCTAAGTCAGCATTGATAGAGCTCAAACTTGGAAGTTTTCTGGTTCAGTGACCTTAATCATTGACTTGAAGATCTCACTAAATTAAACTTTCCATATATTTCTCTGCTCCTCCAGCCGATTATTAAATTTTGATTTAATAATCAAATTTAATTGTGGGTGGCACGGTGGCACAGTGAGTGGCACGGTGGCACAGTGGGCGGCACAGTGGCACAGTGGTTAGCACTGCTGCCTCACAGCGCCAGAAACCCGGGTTCAATTCCTGCCTCAGGCGACTGACTGTGTGGAGTTTGCACGTTCTCCCCGTGTCTGCGTGGGTTTCCTCCGGGTGCTCCGGTTTCCTCCCACAATCTAAAGATGTGCAGGTCAAATCTAATCTAATGTAATCTAATCTAATTTGCATTCTGACAATTAGGAAACATAATTGAAATGTTTCAATGCCATTTCTCAAATATAAATACTGACTAACCTATTGTGTATTATTTTCTGGTTGAACATTCAATTGGTTTGTTTCTTATAAATGTCTTCCATTTACATCACCAAAATCCATCATAATTCTATGATTTTTAGTCCCTTTCACCTTTTCTTCCAATTTCAAGGTGAAATGCAATATAGTTAGAAGAAGAAGAAAGCTTCCAGCTCTCTACCCCATGAACCGAGCTCTTTCGAAAACCTTGGAACAGCACTTCCTGCAAGAGTGACACCTTTCCATTTTCTGCACCTGCCTGAAGTCTCACTGAATGAGAGTGCCAATTTAATGCCAAATTAGGAGCAGTTTTGTGTTGCAGAGTGAATTTATAGAGATAGTCATTTACCATCTGTGTAGCACAAGTACAGAGCTACTGTGTGTAGAAGTTGCTCAACCGGATTGATTCACCACACACACTGCACCTATTGTTCTACCTGGTCTGTGATAATTCTCAGTGCAGCTGTTCACTGACCCTACCCTTCAGGGAGTGCTGCGCCAAGGACTACAATAGAAAATAGACTTCAGTCACTTTAACGTCTTATCAAAAGACGTCCCAAAAGTCCGGTGCAAATGTGACCTTGCTGGCTTGTATCATGTTTCAGCCCTTGTCTGCCTGATGTAACCAGGGAAAGAAAAGAACAATCACTAATGACTTGGAAAAACAAAATGCATCATAACTGAAGCAAGCTTATGAAACTACTATCATTATTGCTGAACTTGTTAGTATCTATAAACTACCTACTGAGGTTAAAAAGGGTTGTTTTAAATGAGGTCAGATGATTCAGCAAAATGGTTTGAAGACTATCAAGTCACATTATGTACAAGAACAGATACCATAAATTTGGAATGGAGGGTGCTGATTGAGTCTATCATCCAGAGTTACTTCTGCTCCTATGTCTTGACTCAAGTGTCCTCCTCATTAAGCTCTAACCTGTCACCTAAAGCAGGTATTATTTTGGATGGCTAAGTTCAGGCATACGTGAAATAAAGGGTAGGGACTACATAACACTTCATCTCTTCTATATTTCACACTTTGCATTTTTTAAAAATAAATTCCTGAGTGTTGTTGGTAAAGTTGTTATTTATTTCTCATCCCTCTTGTGCCCATCTAGGAGGTGCAAATGACCATGTTCATCATCTGGGTCTTGGTAGAGTTTATGTTTGCATTTAGGTGACTGTTAGATCTGATTTGTACCTGGTAAGTTATGTTGCATCCCTAGCTGCTTTTAAGTGGCAGTAGCAAAGCTCTTTTCTTGAACTACTTAATAGAACACCATGTAAATAGACAACTGCATACCAAGGAAAGGAGAGCATTTTTCCATCCCTCAAGAACATTAGTGAATCAATTTGTTTTTTGAGACAATGTCCAATGTTACTGATATCAGCTTTTATACATTCAAATTTTTATGCATGTTTATTAATGTTCAACAGGATCAATAACATAATCAGTAAGCCACTATACCCTGTAAAATATTAAATGAGAATCCACGATTAAGGTACTTCCAAACTTTAAGGTAAGAAAAGTTTAGGATTAAACAAATGTAAACAACATTGTGAAACACATTGATTGCTCTTTGAAGAATACAACTTTCAATAGGGCTCCTTATGGCATCTGCACCAAATCTCAATAGGGCTCCCCTTGCACCTAAAATGGTACCATTTTTCTGCAGATGGCTGTTAAATTCAGTGAAGCTAATGAAATACTGCACTATTATCAAATATATCTGAACTCTCTTGGTAGAACAACATTACCCTTTGCACCTTTGCTGCTGTTCAAGCTCATGACCTCTTTCATTATTACAGAGCTGAATGTCAAGGTCAGAATAGCTCGGTATTAGGGACCCAGGATGATTTTTCCAGTGCAAATGGCAAACTATGAAATCTATAAAGCTGTCTTAATCAATTAAAAGTAGTAGATGCATGTGGAAAATAAACATATTTTGAAAAAAGGATGTTGGCTTTCCATTAATAAAAATAATATGTTGACAAAGTAAAATTGAAAAACCCTCAGAAATAGGTTTCCTTCAGAACTGTACGTACAGGGTTAATTATGCAAACCGGATGCCCTCAGCCGGGCATGCAAAGCGAAGGATAGGAGTTACTATGCTGTTGTTTTATCTCCAAACTGCACTCCCTGGTGGCTTAACTCCACTTTGGAAGCAGGAATTTGCAAGATTACACTATTTGGATGTTTATTTTGGATTTTTGTTATGAAAGACTCTGGTATGTTTCAGGACCCAATTGTTAATTAATGAACCATTTCATACATGTTACCCATGTTTCTTAAATTAATATTTCTGTTTGGCTTATTCAAAGGCTTCTCAGTGAGAGTGCGAATGACTGAGGCATATAGCTATTTATATTGGAACCCTTTCTTGAATAAATAAACCATTTCTCTGCTATATTCTAATTGAATTCAATTTTTAAAAACAAATTACACAGAGTTTTCTTCTGATTCCTCCCTTCCCTTTCTAAAGGTATTGACTCATCCTTGGATAAATACTGACTGTAGTCCACAATCTAATTGTTCATTTTTTATCTGTATAGCCCAAACAATAAACATTAGCTGACTATGTGACAACAAAGCATATTAGACAACAAAATATATTAGAGTTAATCCCAAGTCTGCCCTACCTGGAGCTATGCTAGCTGTTACACACCTATTGTTACAAAGTATTGGATCTGTATAAAAAACTGGGGAGAAATTCTATTAGAAAATGATATATAACTTTTCATCTACATCTTAGAGTCATAGAGTCATCGAGTCATACAGCACGGAAACAGATGCTTTGGTCTAACCAGTCCATGTTGACCATAATCTCAAATTAAACTAGTCCCACCTGCCTGTGTTTGGCCCATACCTCTCCAAAAGTTTCTTAGTCATTAGCAACTTTTGAAAAGATTTGTAGCTCAGGTTGATGTTAAGTATGTAAGTTAGCTCGCTGAGTTTGACGGTTTGTTTTCAGACATTTCGCCACCATGACTAGGTCACATCATCAGCGAGGGTCTCCAGTGAAGTGCTGGTGGTATGTCCAACCTCTCTATTTATAAGTCTTGGTTTCTTAAGGTGGGTGATGCCATTTCCAGTTCTTTTGTTCAAGGGAAGGTAGATAGGGTCTAAATTGATGGAGTATTTATTGATGGAGTTCTGGTTAGAATGTAATGCCTCTAAGAATTCTTGTACGTGTCTTTGTTTCGCCTGTCCTAGGATGTGTGTGTAGTCCCAGTCAAAGTGGTGTCCTTCTATGTGTGTATGTATAGAAGCTAGTGATAGTGGGTCATGTCTTTTGGTGGCCAGTTGGTGTCCATGTATCCTGGTGGCAAGTTTCCTGCTAGTTTGTCCGATGTAGTGCTTTTTACAGTTCTTGTATGGTATCTTGTAAATGACATTAGTTTTCATGGTAGCATCTAATCAATCCTTTAGGTTCATTAGTCACATTATTTCAATGAGCTTCATCACACTGTAGCACCCAAGAACTACAGAAAGCAGAAGAAAAATATCTATACAATGTTTTCAAGAAAAATGGGTGCCCAATAAACACAATCCATCGATTCCTCAGAAACAAACCCAAACAAGCAGACACAACACAACCAAAAACTATAGCCACTTTATCTTAAATCAAAGACATATCAGAAATAGCTTCCAAACTACTCAGACCCCCTTGGCATCATGGTAGCCCACAAACCTACCAACACACTTAAACAGCGACTCATGAACCTAAAAGATCCATTAGATACCACCAGCAAAATTAACATCATTTACAAGATAACATGCAAAAACTGAAAAACACTATATCAGACAAACCAGCAGGAAACTTGCCACCAGGATGCATGAATACCAACTGGACTGTTGCTGATGATGTTACCTAGTATAGTGATGAAACATCTAAAAATAAACCTTCAAGCTCAGTGAGCTAACTTACATACTTATTTCTTATTCATGTTCTAATCCAAATATCTTTTAAACATTGTAACTGTACCTGCAGCCACCACTTTCTCTGGAAATTCATTCCACACACAAGCCACACTCTGTGTAACAAAATGCCCCCATGTCTTTTTAAATTTTTTCTCATCTCGCCTTAAATATATGTCCCCTTGTCTTGAAATCCCCCATCCTAATGAAAAGACACCTGCCATTCACCTTATCTATGCTCCTCATGATTTTATAAACCTCTACAAGGTCACCCTTCAACCTCCAAGCTCCAGTGAAAAAACTCCCCGCCCATCCAGCCTCTTCTCATAATTCAAATTTTCCATCCTGGAAACATCCTTGTAAATCTCTTCTGAACCCTCACCAGTTTGATAATATCCTTCCTATAACAGGGTCAATAGAATTGGACACAGTAGTCCAGAAAAGGCCTCACCAACCTTCTGTACAATCTCAAAACGATGCCCCAACTTCAATACTCACAGGTCTGAGCAAGGAAGCAATTTTACAGCTATTCTCAGCATGACTTCCACCATCAAAAGGATTAATGGCAGCTTTATCTGAACATTGTTAAGATTGAAATGAGGATCATGAGAAACTCTATATGAGTGAGGAATGAGTTATCAACAAAGATTCTGAGTCAAGATTTCAAACTATGAACCAGCATTTCTTTGATTGTATCAAATCACCATCCCATGAACAGAAGCGAACAGTACACAGCATTTTCACCCTTATAACATGATCACACCAGCTAATATTAACTTTTACTGCAGCAACAGCAGAGGGTGACCCAGGTATTTAGAGGAAAAAGATAAACATTCTACTGCAGAAGAGGCAGCAATTTGCAATGAACAGCACAGAAATGTATAAAGGACCTGGATAATATATCTCTTGATTCACAGGGATAGTGAACTATTCACATTGCACCATCATTGGCAATAAGAATCATCATTGCTCTCAACTTAATACCACTGGGATTTGCCAGGACCTCAAAAGGAATACCTCAGGAGCACATTCATAACAGTACTAGAAGCATCTAGCTCCCATCAATCACTAGTAGAGATAACTACCTCCTTACAATATCAAGTACAGGGCACCATTAATTGTTCACATATAATCGTTTATGCAACTACCAGCAATCCTATAGAACCTGCATAGGAAGGATTATTAATCTGTCAAATAATGTATAAATCATTTTGGAACTCGGACATTAAACAATGTGCATTAATGCATGCTTCCATAATGTTTAGAGGGGTGTGGACAATGATAAATGCTGCTTTCAACCTGGAGCAATCAAGCAAGGCACAGTTCTTTGAAGGGAAACAAATGGCCAGTTCTTCAAAGACATGGACTATACAATGCAATTGAAACTGATGGCACCTCTGTACAAAGCTATAACAGTCTATCAGAGAATGGATACTGTGATGGACTAGGCCACACCACTCAAAACATTCTTAAGCAGGCAGCCCAGACCATAACTTTGTGATTTATTTCAGTAAGCATACAGTGAAAATTACACAGAGTGAGGTAGCTGGATTGACTAGTAGATTTTAAAACAGACAGAAATTTATCCACAGAATTACACAATGAAACACAAAGAACAGAATAAAGAACCCCTACAGAACTCAGTCCATAAGTCTATTCCATTTTACCAGAGCGGCGAGGAGAGAAGGAGTGGTGAAGCGAGGGTTGCTGGGAAGGGTGAGTTTTTCCGCATTAAAAGGGACTTACCTCGGGAGTTGGACCTCCATTTGCTGAGAGGTGCGTGGGAGAAGCAAAGAATTCTGGGAAGTCATATATTTGTGTGGTTGCGTTACCCAAAACACTACTTGGGTAGTGTCTCCCACCCATCCTCCTCCTCAAACCAAAAAAAAGATTCTGTGCGCCAGATTGGTAAGGTAACGAGTTTATTTTTTATTCCTTATTTTTCAACAATCTCTTTGGGAATTTAGAATAGTGGGAATGGAGGTGAGGGCAGTTGAATGTTCCTCCTGCAGAATGTGGAAGGTAAGGGTCATCACTAGTGTCCCTGCTGACTACATCTGCGGGAAGTGCACCCAACTCCAGCTCCTCGAAAACCGTGTTAGGGAACTGGAGCTAGAGCTGGATGAACTTCAGATCATTCGAGAGGCGGGGGGGTTATTGAAAGGAGTTACAGGGAGGTAGTCACTCCTCAGGTACAAGAAAAAGGCAGATGGGTTACAGTCAGGGGATGGAAAGGGAACCGGCAGGCAGTGCAGGGATCCCCTGTGGCCATTCCCCTCAACAATAAGTATACCATTTTGGAGACTGTTGGTGGGGAGGACTTACCAGGGGAAAGCAGTGGGGCACAGGGCTCTGGCAAAGAGTCTGTCCCTGCTGCTCAGAAGGGAAGGGGAAAGAGAAGCAGAGCAATAGTCATTGGGGACTCCATAGTTAGGGGGACAAATAGGAGGTTCTGTGGGGACGGGAGAGACTCACGGTTGGTGTGTTGCCTCCCAGGTGCCAGGGTTCGTGATGTCTCTGATCGTGTTTTTGGGATCCTTAATGGGGAGGGGGAGGAGCCCCAAGTCATGGTCCACATAGGCACCAATGACATAGGTAGGTAGAGAGATGGGGATTTAAGGCAGAAACTCAGGGAGCTAGAATGGAAGCTTAGAGCTAGGACGAACAGAGTTGTTGTCTCTGGTTTGTTGCCCGTGCCACATGCTAGTGAGGCGAGGAATAGGGAGAAAGAGGAGTTGAACACATGGCTAAAGGGATGGTGCAGGAGGGATGGTTTTGGATTCTTGGATAATTGGGGATCTTTCTGGGGTAGGTGGGACCTCTACAAGCAGGATGGTCTTCATCTGAACTAGAGGGGTACCAATATCCTGGGGGGGAGATTTGCTAAGCCTATTGGGGTGGGTTTAAACTAATCCAGCAGGAGGATGGGAACCAAAATTGTAGTTCAAGTATAGAAAACGTTGAGAGTAGGGAGGTCCAAAATCAAGTTTCGGGGACGGAAGATGGCACCGGCAAGCAAGAAGTTGGTTTGAAGTGTGTCTACTTTAACGCCAGGAGCAACCAGAATAAGGTGGGTGAACTTGCGACATGGGTTATTACCTAGGACTTTGATGTTGTGGCCATTTTGTAGACATGGATAGAGCAGGGACTGCAATGGTTGTTGCAGGTTCCAGGATTTAGATGTTTCAGTAAGAACAGAGAAGATGGTAAAAGAGGAGGAGGTGTGGCATTGTTGGTCATGGACAGTATTACAGTTGCAGAAAGGATGTTTGGGGACTCGTCAACTGAGGTAGTATGGGCTGAGGTTAGAAACAGGAAAGGAGAGGTCACCCTGTTGGGAGTTTTCTATAGGCCTCCAAATCCAAATGGTTCCTGAGATGGTTGATTGGTGCGGGTGTCCCAGAGATGCTCCCTAAAGCGCTCTGCTAGGAGGCGCCCAGTCTCCCCAGTGTAGAGGAGACCGCATCGGGAGCAACGGATACAATAAATGATATTAGTGGATGTGCAAGTAAAGACCGTTCCCTCCGGGAAGGCTCCTTTAGGGCCTTGGATAGAGGTGAGGGAGGAGGTGTGGGCACAGGTTTTACAGTTCCTGCGGTGGCAGGGGAAAGTGCCAGGATGGGAGGATGGGTCGTAGGGGGG
>NC_057729.1:44713065-44768189 GCF_004010195.1 Chiloscyllium plagiosum | reverse complement strand
TATGCTATTTTCTCCCCACCCCCACCCTCCTCTAGCTTATCTCTCCATGCTTCAGACTCACTGCCTTTATTCCTGATGAAGGGCTTTTGCCCGAAACATCGATTTCGAAGCTCCTTGGATGCTGCCTGAACTATTGTGCACTTCCAGCACCACTAATCCAGAACCTGGCAATTATTGACCAGTGAGCCTTACTTCAGTTGTTGGTAAAGTGTTGGAAAAGATTATAAGAGATAGAATTTATAATTATCTAGAAAATAATAATTTGATTAGGGATAGTCAGCAAAGTTTTGTGAAGGGTAGGTCGTGCCTCACAAAGCTTATTGAGTTCTTTTGAGAAGGTAACCAAACAGGAAGATGAGAGTAAACCAGTTGATGTGGTCTATATGGATTTCAGCAAGGCACTCGATAAGGTTCCCCACAGTGGGCTATTGTACAAAATGCGGAGGAATGGAATTGTTGGAGATGTAGCAGTTTGGATCAGTAATTGGCTTGCTGAAAGAAGACAGAGGGTGGTGGTTGATGGGAAAATGTTTATCCTGGAGTCCAGTTACTAGTGGTGTACTGCAAGGGTCGGTGTTGGGTCCACTGCTGTTCATCATTTTTATAAACGACCTGGATGAGCGCGTAGAAGGGTGGGTTAGTACATTTGCAGATGACACTAAGGTTGGTGGAGTTGTGGATAGTGATGAAGGATGTTGTAGGTTACAGAGAGACATAGATGACCTGCAGAGCTGGGCTGAGAGGTGGCAAATGGAGTTTAATGCGGACAAGTGTGAGGTGATTCACTTTGGTCAGAGTAACTGGAATGCAAAGTACTGGGCTAATGGTAAGATTCTTGGTAGTGTAGATGAGCAGAGGGATCACAGTGTCCAGATACACAGATCCTTGAAACTTGCCATCCAGGTTGACAGGGTTGTTAAGAAGGCATACAGTGTTTTAGCTTTTATTAATAGAGGGATCGAATTTCAGAACCATGAGTTTATGTTACAGCTATACAAAACCCTTCACAAAACTTTGCTGACTATCCCTAATCAAATTATTCTTTTCGAGATGATTATAAATTCTATCTCTTATAATCTTTTCCAACATTTTACCAACAACTGAAGTAAGGCTTACTGGTCTATAATTACCAGGTTCTGGATTAGTGGTGCTGGAAGAGCACAACAGTTCAGGCAGCATCCAAGGAGCTTCAAAATCGACGTTTCGGGCAAAAGCCCTTCATCAGGAATAAAGGCACTTGGAGTATTGTGTACAGTTCTGGTCACCACATTATAAGAAGGATGTGGAAGCTTTGGAAAGGGTGCAGAGGAGATTTACTAGGATGTTGCCCGGTATGGAGGGAAGGTCTTACGAGGAAAGGCTGAGGGCCTTGAGGCTGTTCTCGTTAGAGAGAAGAAGGTGCAACGGTAGTAGATTCGCCAACTTTAAGTACATTTAAGTCGTCATTGGACAAGCATATGGACGTACGTGGAATAGTGTAGGTGGGATGGGCTTCAGATTGGTATGACAGGTCGGCGCAACATCGAGGGACGAAGGGCCTGTACTGCGCTGTAATGTTCTATGTTCTATTAACTCCAAACTAGTTCTAGACTGAACTAGTCTGCTCAGTTAGACAGCTTACCACTCTCATTTCATTATACAGGTCACTTCTAAAACATGACCAATTTGGGCTGAAATCTCGTCTGTGTATATATAAACAAAAAGGCCTGTCAATACCCTTTAAGCTCAGTACCAAACCAGTCTAATCGGGACCAGGTGAAAACAAAACCAAGGACATGGTATCCTTGAGAAAAGGAACAGCTTTTCGAAAAAAGAAACCAGCTTTATGACACCTCCCCCTTAAAAAAACCATCACTATCAAATGATGGCTTCATTTTTAAAACCCTTCAAAAATCCGGTTAGTAGTCTAAACACATATATACTCTATACTAATTATACACATGCAAACATGCACAACTACATGCGAATTCAGGCCATGGTGCACCCACCACCAAATGCCTCCATATCTCATTCCTTGTGGAGTCCAGGCCAGTAACAATGTCTTTGTATTTCAGTCTGTATTTTCCTCACCCCTAAATGACCTCCAAGTGGTGGCTCATGAGCCACTTGCAGCACCTCTTTTCTATACCCTACTGGCAAAACCATTTGATGAATCCCTGCCCACTCATCTGCTTGAATGTATGATGGTCTCCATTTCCTCATTAAGACATCATTTGTTAAGTAATAACACATAGGAATACATTCACTCTCCTTCTCTGTAACTGCCTTTGATACAACTGTTTTAAAGTTCTCATCTTTCTGCTGTAATTCAATCAGCTTAGCAGAGCTAAAGATACTTGCATGTTTACCTATTTGCTCCTGCTCTGTGCCACATAACTGATCAAAAAAAGTTTCTGATAAAGCTATGTCAGCTTCCTTATCTGTACCTTTTGATCTCTCCTGCTTTAGCTTGTGCCTCTGTGATCTTGTGATCACACAATCAGGGAAAATTCCTGGATAAACATTCTCCATGTCTTCAGTTGCCTGAGTCTCCACTGGCTTCTCAGCAATATCATCTGCAAGGACAAATTGTATTCCTGGAGCTGAGAGTTTGTCCAGTACTCGTACCGCAAATACCCCACTCTTCTCTGGACTCTCTAGCCTCACTTTACATAATTGAGCACTTTTGTCTCACCATGAATTCCTGTTACCAGTATTTTTTCTGGCATTAGTCCCTCACATGTACATATCTTCTCATCCTTCAGCATTACAGACTGAGTGGAATCTGTGCCCCTTAATATTGAAACCTCCTTACTTACTGCTCCTGGCCTGTGTGAATAAACTTTACCCTTGCAGGTATATTTTTTAAGCAGATCTGGCACTTCCTCCTTAATCAACCTCTGATCATCTTGTACACTCTGATGCAGTTGTCTAACTCCCGTTATGCTTTTTGTTACTAGCCCAACAATACTCCTAGGCTTGTCTCATTTTCCTACACCTGGCTTTCTCCTAACCTACCAACACTGATTTCGTGTGGCCCACTTTATTACAATGAAAACGCTGGAGCTTTTTAACTTCTTTGTCCACCTCAAAAGTTTCTTTTTTTACCCTGTGATAAGTTATCCTTATGACCTTCACTGATATCTACCTTTCCCTTTCCACATGAGGATTTCTCTTTGCCCCAAATTCTATCCCTCATGGACTGAAATTCGATTCTGGAAGCCAAACTGTGTTTTATGGACCAGAGCAAAATCATCAGTCTCTTCAGCTGCTAACCTTGCCATTTTAACTCTCTGATCTTCACATGAGCTTCCTCGCCCTTTACCTCCAGCCTTTTACCTTCTTTTTTAGGTGTCAGTTTTTGAAATTCAAAAGCTCTCTCTTTTTCTTTCTCTGCACTCTTTTTCCCTCTCTTCTGCTTTTAATCATAACTCAAATTGTTTCATTCCTGCTGTCCTGTCCTTAGCACTCGCCCCTAACTCAAGCTGCTTGATTTGCAATCCAATTCTTGCCATCTCTATAGATTCTGGTGGTTTCTCCAGCAAGTTTAAATGCTGAGTTACTGTTGTAATTATCTCTCCTTTCCTCACATAAGCAGGCAGTCCCAATTCCAGCTTCTCTGCTAACTCCTGCAGCTTGGTCTTATTCACTTTTTGCAAGACTTCCAAAGTCACCGCATCCACTTCCAGAAAGCTTTTGGTGTCTGAAAGAGCCATTTACTATCCCAAGCTTTGTTTACCCAATCAAATCAACACCCTAAGTAAAGACACTAGCACTAGCACTTACCACTCGCTGATTAAAATCCCACAAAGAGCCTCAGTCTGTATGGCCAGACCATTCAAAACATTCTTAAACAGGTAGCCCAGACCATAACTTTGCAATTTATTTCAGTAAGTGTACAGTGAAAATTACCCAGAGTGAGGTAGCTAGGTTGACTACTAGGTTTTAAAACAGTCTGAAATTTATTCACAAAATTACACATTGAAACACAAAGAACAGAATAAATAACCCCTACAGAATTCAGACTATTCAAACTAGACTTAGTTATGCTGTTCCGAATGTACACAACAGTCCCAATAAGCCAATCCACTTAAAAATCAGTATAAATGGAAGCGATGCTTACAAGTTGAAGTTAGAAGGGCAGAAAGAGAGAGAGTTGTTTCCAAACAGCTCACTTTTGAACTCCCAACTAGTTCTGGACTGAGCTAAACTGCTCAGCTAGAGAGCTGACCATTCATTATACAGGTCACTTCTAAAACATGACCACTTTGGGCTGAGGTCTCACCTGTTTATGTTTAAACACAAAAGCCTCTCAATACCCTTTAATCTCTGTACCAAACCAGTCTAATTGGCACCGGGAGCGGATTATGACCCCTCTGAAACAAACCAAGGACATAGTATCCTTGAGAAAAGGAGCACTTTTAGAAAAAACAAACCAGTTTTGTGACAATACATCAAGGTACATGATTAAGCAAAGATATTCACTGTTTACATTGCTTTGGTGCTAAGTGGTATGGTTGCTGACATCATTTGGAAGCTATTATGCTTCATAGAAGAGTGGCAAAGTTTTAAAAGTGCATTGCATATTGTATCGCAATGTTATGCTTAAAGGCCTCACCATCAACTCAAATAACTACAAGTTTTTATTTAGTTCTCTCACAAGATGTGAGCATCATTGGCAAGGCTGGTATTTGTTGTTCATCATTACAACCCTGAAGAAATTTTAAAAAGGCCAGAATGACGCTTGTGTCTAGAAATGAATGTCTTCACTATCATGAATTAACAATCTGGAAACAATTTAGAAATTTCACAGTATTTCAGTGAAATTTCAGGATCTGGGGAAGTGCATTGAGACTAAGGGGGGACAATAGCAGGTCCAGAGTCGGTGGGAGGGATCAGGTCTGGCAGTATAGGAAGGGAGTGTGTCAGATCTGGAGTGGAAGACATCTGGTCCAGTAGTAGACGAAGGTGGGTTCAGTTCCTCAATGGTGGAAGTGGGGTCAGGTCTGGTGGCAAGAGAGTGAAATTATGTGCAGCCTTACTAACATCCTGTACAACTGCAACATAACTTTCCAACTTCTTTAATCGAGAGAGTGGTGCTGGAAAAGCGCAGCAGGCCAGGCAGCATCCGAGGAGCAGGAAAATCGACATTTCGGGCATAAGCCCCTCTTCAGGAAGGGTTCCTGAAGAAGGGCTTATTCCCAAAACGTCGATTCTCCTGCTCCTCAGATGCTGCCTGGCCTGCTGCGCTTTTCCGGCACCACATGTTTCAACTCTGGTCAGCATCTGCAGTCCTCACTTTCTCCTAGTAGAGTGTCAGGTCACAGGGGTAAAGGGATTTAGAATGGATCAAAAGGTCTGTGGTGTTTGGATCCATGCATGGGGGGGGGGTTGTCATTCCTGTGGGGGGGCTTGCTGGGTCCAGATGCAGACAGGTATGTCAGGTCAGGGTTTAGGTTATGTTGGGGATGTGGCGAAGCTTGTAGTTGGGTTGTGTGAAATTATTTAGCGATCAGTTGAGAGTTATTCAAGTGTACTAATAATCTATCTTCTCTTAAGCAACTAATTTACTTAATTTTATCTGAATTCTCCAAATCCTCTGTTTGAAATGGAGACTTTTGGAGGGTTTCAGATGTAGAGGAAAACATCATTTTCCAGGCAATTCCTTCAGTCTTCTATGATGAGGACACTGCAGGGTCCCCATGAGCAACACCCATCGACATCAATGTAAAAGATAATGCTGAAGATTTTGCAACAACGTTTTAGCCAGAAATGCTAAGTGGTTAAGAATCCCGCAGTGAGTAACTCATCTCCTGACTCTGCAAAGTCACCTTCTATAAGGCAGAAAACATTATCTGTTCATCAGAAAACCTGGCCCATTATTTCTGATGTCATGTCTTCCTAATACGATTATTTATTTTTAGTGAGGTTTGAAAAGATTTGCAGATTATTTATTTTAATTCCCTAACACACTTGCATTTTACAGTAATAGCTATATTGCTGCTTTGGATTGCTGTACTGGAAAGTTTTCTAGCATTTTGTGGTCAAAATGAAGGATTCGGTCATTTCAAAGTTAAAGTGGAGGACTCCCGCTTTTATCATAGAATCCCCTCGAGTGGGGAAACAAGCTATTTGGCCCAAGAAGTCCCCACTGATCCTCCAAAGAGTATTCCACCCAAACCCATTCCCCTGACTAATGAACCTAACCTACACATCCCTAAACACCGTGGGCAATTTAGCATGGCCAGTTTACCTAAACTGTATATCTTTGGACTGTGGGAGGAAATCAGAGCACCCAGAGGAAACCCACGCAGACACAGGGAGAATATGTAAACACTACACAGCCAGTCACCCAGAGCTGGAATCGAACCTGGGTCCTTGGTATTGTAAGGCAGCAATGCTAACCACTGAGTCACCATGCCACCCCCATGGCTAAAATGAATGATTCTTGTCTTTGTTGCAGCTTCACTGGCTGAAAGTTGTTGTTTGAGGTTTTAAAACCTGATTTCTGTTTAATTAGTGTTGTTTTCCAGATGTTTTCAGCTTGCGCTGGGAATTAAGTGTCACCCCAGCAGTGTCATAAACAAGTAAACTGAAAATATTCCTTGTGAAACAAGTAGCAGGTACAGTGAGAGAATACCAAATAAATTGCACTCAAAAGATCTGGTGCTGTGATTTATGGAACTATCTTGAAGCAACAGCAAAAATGTATATTTTCACAACAAACTTAACAAAGAAAACCACCCCAGTGTCCTCAGGAAAGGCGCAACCAGGAAATAGGCAGAATGATTAAAAGCTGGATCACAGAGTTGAAGGAAGTGGAGTGGAGGTTGAAGAGATAAAGGGAAAGGATATCAAATTAGTTCAGCAACAGCTTGATATTGTCATGCTCTCAGAATCACACCTTACACACAGCATCTCAGTCAACACCATCACTAGCCTTGATGTCACTGATAGGACAGACCCAGCAGAGGTGGCAGCACAGTCATAAAGAATTGGAAAGGTGTTATATTGGGATTCCTCAACATTGACTTCACTATTGTGAAATTTCATTGTATCAGGTCAAACATGGACCAGGAAACTTCCTGCTGATTACCCTCGCCTCTCCTCAGCAGATAAATCTGTGCTCCCCCGTGTTGAACACCTCTTGGTGAAAGCACTGCAAGTGACCAGGGTACAGAGTATACTCTGCGTGATAGACATCAAAGTTCATCACCTAAAGTAGCACACCAGTACCACTATTAACCAAGCTGGTCAAATCCTAAAGGAGGTGGTGAGAGAACCAACGAAGAGGAAAAAAAAAGCCTTACCCTCACTAATCTGCCTGCTGTAGATGCATCTGTGCATTATGATATCGGTGACAGTG
This sequence comes from Chiloscyllium plagiosum, assembly GCF_004010195.1. NCBI lineage: Eukaryota > Metazoa > Chordata > Chondrichthyes > Orectolobiformes > Hemiscylliidae > Chiloscyllium > Chiloscyllium plagiosum. Next base: position 44,760,844 of record NC_057729.1, on the reverse strand, counting down.
ACAACAGCTAGTCTTTGTGGAGAATGAAATCCTGTCTTCTCATTGAGGATATCTTCCATTGTGTCAAATGGCACTGTCTTTGCTTTAAATGGAATAGACTATGGACAGACCTAGCTACTCAAGCCTAGGCACCAATGAGGTACTATGGACCATCAGCAGCAACAGAATTGTGCATAAACACAATTTGCAATTGGGTCAACTCTGGTTTGATGAAGAGTGCAGGAGGGTATGTCAGAAGCAGCATCACTCATACTTGAAAACAAGGTGCTAACCTGGTGAAGCTACTTATGTGTCAAATAGCACAAACACTCAGTGATAGAACTGAGCAATTCCACAAGCAATTAATCAAATCTAAACTCTGCAGTCCTGCCACGTCCAATTGTGAATGACGGTGGACTCTGGGGGAGGAGACTCCACAAATATCCCTATCCTCAATGTTGGGAGAGGCCAACAGATCAATGTAAAAGATAATGCTGAAGATTTTGCAACAATTTTTAGCCATAAATGCTGAGTGGCTAAGAATCCTTCAGTGAGTAACTCATTTCCTGACTCTGCAAAGTCAACTTCTACAAGGCATGAGTTAGAAGTGTAATGGAATACTCCCAAATTCATTGGATGAGTGCAGCTCAACAACATTCAAAAAGTTTAATACTATTCAAGGCAAAGCAGCCTGCTTGATTGGCACCTTATCCACAAACTTCCACACCCTCCATTACTGAAGTTCAGTTGTATCAGTATCTGCCTATTCCAGAAGTTCCTAGCATCAAGCATATCTATCATCAGCCAATTCAGTTCACTCCACATGATGTCAAGAAATGGCTGGACTACTGGAATTTCATAGGCACTGGGTCCTAACAACATTCTGACAATAGTATTGAAAAAATGTGCTTCAAAACTTGCTGCACCCATAACCAACCTGTTCCAGTACATTTTCCACCCTAGCACCTACCCAACAATGTGGGACATTTCCCAAATATGTCCTGTACACAAAAAAACAGGATAAATCCAACCAAGTCAATTGCTGACTCATCAGACAGTCTACTCTCATTGTATACACTGTCATCAACAGTGCTATCAGACAGCATTTGCTTAGCAATAACTTGCTCAGGTGATGCTCAGCTTTGGCTCCACCTGGACCACTCAGCTCTATACCTCATTACAGCCTTGGTTTAAACATGGACAAACATGCACTCATCCAATGAAGTGGGGAGTATTCCATTACACTTCTAACTCATGCCTTGTAGAAGGTGAATTTGCAGAGTCAGGAATGAGTTACTCACTGCAGGATTCTTAGCCACTAAGCATTTCTGGCTAAAAAGTTGTTGCAAAATATTCAGCATTATCTTTTATATTGATCTGTTGGCCTCTCCCAACATTGAGGATAGAGATATTTGTGGAGTCTCCTCCCCCAGAGTCCACCACCATTCACAACAGAGATGAGGTATGAATGATAGCTGTTGACATCAAGACTGTATTTGAATGAATGTGGCATCAAGGAGCCATTGCAAATCTAGTGTTGGAACAAACTGGCTTTTAGTTGGAGTCATATCTAACAGAAAAGAAAATGGCTGTGGATGTTTGAGGTCAGCCATCTCAGCTCCAGGACTTCTGTGCAAGAGTTGCTCAGCCTGGTGTCCTAGGTGCAACTATCTTCATCTGCAATCATGACCTTCCCTCCAATGGTACAGTCAGAAATGGGATGTTCACTAATAATTGCAGAATGTTCAGCACCATATGTGACTCATCAGCTACTGAAACAGTCCTTGCAAAAGTAGCAAGACATGGACAATATCCAGATTTTGACTGACAATTGGCAACTAACATATGTGCCACACAAATGTCAGGCAATAATCATCTTCAAAAAGAGAGAATCTAACCATCATTCCTTGATATCAATGGTGTACCATCACAGAATTCCTTGCTATCAACATCCTGGGAGGTTACCATTGACCAAAAACTGAAATGGACTAGTCATATAAGTATTGTGACTACAGGAAGAGGTCAGGGGCTAAGAATCCTCCAGTGAGCAACTCATCTCCTGACTCTGCAGTCAGCTTCTACAAGGCATGAGTTAGAAGTGTGATGGAATACTCCCCACTTCATTGGATAAGTGAAGCTCCAACAACATTCAAAAGTTTGATACTATGCAGGGCAAAGCAACCCACTTAATTGGCACCATATCCACAAACTTCCATGCCCTCCATCACTGAAGTTCAGTAGCATCAATATGTACCTTCTACAACATGTACTGCAGAAATTCACCAAAACTCCTGAGGCAACAACATCAAAATCCATGATTACTTCAATCTAGAATGACAAGAGCAACAGACATATGTGGATACCACCTGAAAGTTTCCCTCCAAGCCACTCACCATCCAAACTTCATAATGTATCTCCACTTCTTCAGTGCTACTTGGACAAAACCCTGGAGCTATGATCCCAATGGTTTGTAGATCTACAAATACACAATTGATTTCAGTAATTCAAGAAGGCTGCACCCCATCAACATCTCAAGGGTATCTAGGGATGGGAAATAAATGCTGAACCAGCCAGTGATGCTCACATCTCATGACTGAATATTAAAAAAAACTATCTCTAAGATGAGCTATGTAGATATACAAGAGGACAAAGTCAGTGAAATGGAAAATACTCTGGATAAATGAACAGCTGGAAGAGGTTAAGCGATAGTTAGAGCTGGAACCACATAGAGAGTTAAAAATGAGGTTGGAAATTTTGACTGCATAAGAGTTTGACTGCTGTCAAACTTCGACACACAACTATTAGAACCTAGCATGATAAGAATGACTGCTAGAAATGTTCCAGAGGAGCAATAACTTACATTGACCAATCTGGTGATGTTATTAAACATTTGACTGTGCTCCATGAGGTGCACTTATTAACACAACAAACGTCCTACTCAAAATATGTTTCACTTACCTGGTAGGTCCCTGAGCCATATCCCAAAAGAGACAGTTCTTTCTAGTCCATTACTCCATTTGAAGACACACCTTATTAACCAAATGTTTGGTTCCCTTTCTCAATATCTCCTCCTACATTCAGTGTGCTATATAAATGCAAGTTTTTGTGAATGATAGACCTGATGGTCAAATGGCATGACAACATTCGCTGAGTAAGTTTTGAGCAATGGGTTGTTGGATGAAGAATTAGGAAGAAGCTGCTAGCTCTGCTATCAAAAGGCATTCTGCACTCAGGGAATGTGACCATGTGTCATCACATCATCATGTCATTAAGATAAGGACAAAACTGAGAGAAGGCTTCTTGCATTAGTTATGATATGAAATCTTGGATACAGCAACATCTGATAGACTTGACATGCAAGATGGAAAAAGTAACAAAAGTTCGTGATGATTTAACAGAAAGATGCATGTCCATTTCGTGATATATCTAGATGCAAATAAATCCTTCAGTGCAATAAATCATATGTACTTAATCTTTTATTCCGTGCAGCCTAATTCTTTAAACATGCAATTTTCTCAAGGTCTTGAAGGTCTTTTCCTCATAGAACGTACTTCACCCCACCCCCAAACTCCCTTGTGGCCCATCGTATTGCTTAGCTGTTACCATACAGTAATGCATGGATGAATCGATAAAATGATGACTATGCAATCTGTAAAATAACAAGCTTGTTGAAATACTGTCCTCAGCTGCACAGCGCTGAAGTTAATAATTAATAACATATTGACGGAGAGTATATATTGATGGATTGCATACTACTCCAATATCAGGGACATGGAGAGAGTTCTATTAAAGGTCTGCCCTCTCTTTAGAGAGATTGATTTCTAAGGCAGTAAGTAAAATGCAGCTGGTATTCAATATTTAGGAGAAAGCTGCGCAAATTTCCCAGAATTTGTGCTTTTGAGAAGAAATCTATTGGCAGTACATTTTTATTTTCCCTTCCCCAAAACTGAATATAATTGGATGGTATAAAGGTGACATTTACACCCCACATGGGAAAACAAAGGCTATTACACTTATTGTGGTTGATCATTAATTTATTTCATGACTGATAATGAATGATGATGGCCTCACATCAGTGAGCGATGAGATTTAGTAATCATTGTTTTCAACATCTAGTCTGTTTATTTGGCTTATTACTTGAGGAAAAGACTAGATTTCTAGTTTGGATCGCACAACTGATAACAATGTGATTTCTTGACTCTTCTCAGAATTGAACTGGGTACCAATTTAAGATTATCAGTCAGACTTGGAATGTAATTCATTCACAAAAGCTGGAAGCTATGTAGATTAAAACCCAGGACCCTGCTTTTTGTAGACCAAAGGAATTCATCTATATATTGTGTCATTTTCATGGATGAAAGGATCATGGAGACTGCCAAACCATTTTGCATTTCCCTTGGCAATGCTCTGAATAATCAAAGGCTATTTGCCTGGGCTGAGTTTAAATCAGAGGCTATTTGCCCAGTCTGAGTCTAAATCAGAGACTATTTGCCTTGGCTGAGTTTAATTGGCTGTTGCTAACTGTTGCTACACATCTCCATGCCAACCATGGTCTAACCAATCAGCACTCTTCTCATGCTATAGAAATTGACCCTCCCCAAGTTTGGTTTTTTGTTTTCCAATGCTGATGAGTATAAGACAAGACTTTTCAGTTCTGTGCTTCTTTTTGGTATTGTTTAAATTCTCTACTATCAGCCAATTATTTATAATATAAGTAAGTGCAATTCTCTCTAAAGAAAGGAAAATACACAATATTGCACACACTTGCAAACACAAACATAAATCAAATCTGTGAAATACATCCCAAGTAGTCAGGCATTGGCAATGACTCTGATTCTGGTTGTATGGTAGAGGAATCCTTATCCTAATGGTGGGAAATGATTGCATTTCTAAGATTGGGAATATTGCAGAAATGTTCCTGGTCATAACAACTATGTCCTCCACATCTCTCTGCATTGATGTTTTAAAAGCATTGAATAAAACTCCTTTTACAGATATAGAAGCTGGAATAAGGATGCGAGAAATAGAAGGAGGGTTAGGTTACATAACTGAAGAGGTTAAATTAATAAGGATTAAAGCTTCAGCTATACAGTCAGCAATAAGCAAATGAGCATTGGAACTAACAACAAAGGACACCCAAACTGTCAACGTTATTAGACAGATAATGCCTACAAAGACTTGGGAAACCAACTTAACATGGATGTTGAACTGTATAATTTGTACACTGTATGTGTAAAACTCAAAGGCGTTCTATAATTTTCGGCAGAGCAAGCTTTGACCCCTCTGTTAAAGCTTTTCACCTTGCACACATGAAATAAATGATTACAAGTATGGGAGTCCTCTATCAATTTATCAAGTACACCCGCTGCAGTAACAGTTCAAGCCTGCTCTGCTATTCAATGGATCAACTTCATGTGAAAACCATTTTCCTACATTATCCCCCGATCCTTTGATGTGTTTAATATGTACAGCAGAGAGATGTGGAAGAGGTAGTTGTTACGCCTATAGGCACCTTTGCAATATTCTCAATGTTAGAAATGCAATTGTTTCCCTTCATTAGGGCAAGGATGCTGAGACATATCAACCCCTTTCTGAACTCTTGTTGTGACAAGAATTAGGCTAATGAGCAATAATTGAGAGAATGCTAAAGATAGTGGTAGTAAGGGGGGGCATTGACATTTTAGACACAAAGACATTTTGCAGTAGATTGAGTTCAAATGGTAATTCAAGACTAAAATGATGGATCCTTCTTTAAATTTGTCAGCATTAACAGTGTGCATTCAGGCAAGGTGCTTCCATAGCCTCTGACTTCACATGTCCTCAACACACCATATCTGGTACATATTCATTCAGTTAGCTCCACTTTGAATCAATCCATCTATTCACCTTGAGTGCATATCAATATTTCAGCCTTGGCACCGATTTTCAACTAATCTTGATTCTGTATTTTGTGCACCTGCTCCAGACTCTGTAGTTTTGTGTCATATCTGTCCAGCTCACATGGTTAACATCAGAAGCCTGTTGCCTGCCTTTGACTTTGACTTCAATGTTGCAGCTCACATGTCATTGTTTGCCTCAATAAGTCACATGCATGCTCTTGACGCCAATATTCGCATGTTCTTATTGCTTCAGCATTTTAGCTGTCTATCCTTAACTGTGCAGCATGTGGAGGCTCCTTCCCCAACTCAAAAAGAGCAATGAAAAATAAAAGCTTGTGAACAAAACTCCATTCTTGCACATTTTTGTTCAAGATTGTTATTCTGTGGTGTTAATCAACATGGGAAGCCATTTTGTCAGTCTTTCTTAAGTAAGGATTAAATTATGGCCACCAGAGCCAAATGCAAACATTTTTTGTTGCCCTCAGATGCATGAAGCTGGGCTATTCGTTTTATCCTGCAGCAGACAAACAAGAAAGAAGAAAATACAAGCTGAGGGCAAACCGACATGTTTCAATTTAACATATCTGTTGGCAATCTCCAAGGCAGTGTGTATCAATAATCTGACCTCGAGCTTCATGTCAATCACCTGAGAGCCCTAAGTAACAGTGCTTGTGCTCATAATGAATTGCACCACAAATGAAAAGAAGATGGATTGAAAAATCCAAAAGTCCGCCTGTCTCGTGCATAATTGATGAAATCCTGAGCGATGCTTTAGTAGCTAATAAATTATTAAAATCAAGCTCATTAGGGAAGATTTCATTATGGGATAATTTAATTAAATGACAGGTAAAAGGGTTTTAGAGGCTGAATTCTCCTTTGACTTCACCATCTATTGATGGATTTGGGATGAGAGTGAATGATAATGGACTAAAATCTATAATTTATTAATGGAATCTGAAAGCTCAGAAACATTTGCCTCAGTTGGAAAGCTTTCAAAACAGAGAGTAAGAACGATGCAGTTTTATGTAAGGCCAAACTGAAATCTAAAAAAAGACATGCTTTGCTTGGGGGTCACCAGGAAAAGAAGCAATAAATATAAATTAATGAATTATTTTTGAAAAATATGACTAAAAATAATCTAATTTGAACAAAAGCATACTGTCTTTCACACACTCTTGCCAAGGTAACCAGTTTGAGTGTCCTCTAACATACCCCTTATCTTCCTACCCAGCTGGTACTCTAAATTTTATAAGATATTTATAGTTACTTTCAATAAGTTTAATGTCTGTCATAAATTTCTAGCGTTTCAGAAGTATTGGACAAAAACAGTTATCGGCGTACTGCATATCGACAACTCCAGTTGCTCTACGTGTTTTAAAGGTTTTATTCTATGCAAGAATTGCTCTCAAAATTCAAGTCTGGAAAGTTAAGGCAAAGTTTAAGTGAACTGTTAGACCTTTACAGGAAAAGTGTTCACTGGTATCTGCATGCGTGGTGTTCAAAAGAGATGACTCACATACTCAAACACATGAATTGTTCATTTGAGTTACATGAAGTTACACAAGCCATTGTATGATAAAGAATGATTATTCAAGATATAAACACATCTATATTGAGGGGCATAGATAAGGTGACTAAGCAAAGGTCTTTTCCCTAAAATGGAAGAGTTCCAAACTAGGCAGCATATTTTTAAGGTGAGAGGAGAAAGTTTTAAAAAGGACATGAGGGGCAATTTCTTTAACAGAGAGCAGTTAGAGTGTGGAATAAACTGCCACAAGAGTTGGTGCTTGCAGGTATAGTTAACATTTGGATAAGTTCATGAATAGGAACAAGGAAATAATACTGTTTGTCTTGGGGTGGGGGGAAGAAGGCAGGAGTAGGTGAGAGTTGGACACCTCAGAGAAGATTTATTTAAAATCAGCAGTGCAGGAGCAGTTCCTGGGGAGATTTCTATTTCTTCAGAAAGGTGGTTGCTGCAGTTTGTAAAATAGCAGATGCCATGAGAGTATCCTTAATTTGTTCTTGTGATGAGGGTAGTCTTGGATTTCCTGCATTTATTGTCAATTTCTAGCTACCCTGAGGTATTCTATGAGTCATACAGCATGGAAACAGATCCTTCAGTCCAACTAGTCCACACTGACCATGTTCCCAAACTAAACTAGTCCCACTTGCCTGCGCCTGGCCCATATCCCTCCAAATCTTTCTTATTCATGAACTTATCCAAATGTAAATGTACCTGCATGCACCACTTCCTCTGGTAGTTTATTCCACACACTAACCACTCTCTGTAAAAGAAATTGCCCCTCATGCCCTTTTTAAATTTTTTTCGTCTCACCTTAAAAATATGCTGCCTAATTTTGAACTCTTCCATCTTGGGGAAAAGGCCTTTGCTTGGTCATCTTATCTATGCCCTCATGACTTTATAAACCTCTATAAGGTCATCCTTCAACCTCTTAAGCTGCAATGAAAAAAATCCCAGCCGAGTTTTATAACTTAAACCCTCCATTTCCAACATCTTAATAAATCTTTTCTGAACCGTCTCCGATTCAATAACATTTTTCTTCTTCAACCAACGCCCCATTTTTACATTTCATGATGTGTTTTTTTCACTTCTATGTTATTTCATTTACAAATAAAACTGACCACATAACTTAACCAAAAGAATCAGAGGCAGAACATTACTTTCTGATCCAGAAGTGATAGGAGGACTCGGTGAGTATTACTTATATTTGTCGGTGTGTGGTTTACTCATATATAATGTAGAATAATATAAAATATCATATTACTTATATTTATCTGTGTGTGGGTTACTCATTGACAAGTAACTCACTTCTTCATGATTTATTAATTAATGGCTAACCATTACACCCAGTGTCATGTTTTAGCATCTGTTTCCCACTTTTGCACAGCAAGGATTTGAAAAATGTTTGCTTGTGAAGTTGGAATTTTAAGAGTACATGCCAAAGTTTCTGCAGGGGATATCTGAGGTTTCTAGAGTTGGGAGTTAGCTTCCCCTGGATATGCAGCCCCTTGTGTTTTCATGCAAGTGGAAAAAAAGGCTGTCGGGTGCCACTTGATAGAGATGCCAATGAAGTGAAATCAAAGTATTTTCTGCATAGACTGCAAATGATGAGTAAATCATAGAATCATCTTGGCAGCAAAAGATTATTTTACTTCCATCGTGTTGAAAACGCTGTGAACTGTAAAACACAAATACAGGCCATCAGGCAGCAAAGCTTGGGAGAAGGTTGGAATGTAAGAAGAAAATATCAAAAGTAATTTTGTTCAAGACAAACAGAGGAAAAAAGAAACTGCATTTCTGAGGTGGAAATGTATCCACTGGAGATATTGTGTTTACTTAGCCAATTAAGTAAAGTACAAACTCTACTAGATGTAGTAAACATAGGAAATAATTTGCTCAAAGCAAGTTTCCACAAACAGTAACAATTATGTTAGTCTGAACATTGGGAGCACCCTCCTTCTGTTTAAAGATTGGTATGACATGGCAAGATAAACAGGTTTAGCTAATTTAGGTACTTATCATCAACCCAAGCTACAAATCTTCTCAAAGATCGCTTAGGTTTAGCTCTCATCGTTACATCCCTGACAATCAGCCTCAATTATGTTCAAATCCTGGAGTGGGTCTTGAATGTGTGAACGTTAAACTGAGGGATGAAAACATCCATTTAAGCCAAGGCTAACACAGTTAAATTGGTCTGCTGAAGTTGGGTGGCAGTGTGATTTTTCTTTTTGGTCTTGCATTATGACATCAGAATCAATCCAATCACTGCAGTTCAGTATTGTCACTGTACAGAGAAATAGAGATTCCTATCTATTTACATTAAGCCTCATCTCACCATTTAGGTTGGTCACGTTTCCTATAAAATTTTGGAAGAAGAACCTGGTCGACAGATGAAAATTCCTACTTAAGAAGCAAAAGTGTTGTTGGATTCTATGGTCTAGACCTATCTGGCAGAGGAAAGACCGTAATCGGGAATAAGAAGGCTATAACAAATAACACTCCAAACAAGGAGGTATGCAACACTCTTGTGGTTGCAATAAATGGTTGTGAAGTACGTACACCAGTTGACCATACTTCCTTCACAAAGAAGATCCCCCTGGAATTGTGTGGGTTTAAAGCAGTGAACAACTATTGTCTGCAGGACTTCTGCCCTGCTGAATACTTTGTGACCTTCAGGAACATTGTGTCTTAAACAAAGTTCTTCAAGGACTTCAAAGAGAACAGACACTTACTATAAGTGTAAATCCTCATGCCATAACCGCTTTGCTGTCACAACGGTCCTGGGTGGTAACAGTGGGCCTCTACAACTTCCATGTTCCTTTCTGGATATTCCTTCCTAACAGGTACATCAACAAGGTTGGGAACTCAAACTTGCAAGCTGCCTTTTTAGATTTGGACCAGCAAATGGCAAATTACTGTGAATTTGAAAGTGGAAGCTAACGAAGCAATCTTCCATTCCTCAGCCTGCCAAATCTATGGAAGAGGAATCAACAGAGGAACAACAGAGTGCTACAGCTGGTGAAAATAACAAAGGAAGAGGCCAGGGAGGGACCAAGCCACTTCCCAGCCTAAGGCATGACCCATGGCAAAAGGACAGTCACTTCCAAAATGAACAACAACGACTGCTGTTCTTCCTACATGTAAGAGCAAGGGCAGCAAGGAAGAAATATTGGAGGAAGAGATACCTGAATTCCAAATGTAATAGATCACAAAGTGGCCAATACATTCCAACTCTAGCTTCAGCTTCAAATTCAAGGGACTGACACAGCTCAAGTGTAGTAAATCATGAGCAAAAATGTCACCGAAGGGGAACTGACTACTTCAATGGGAAATAGTCCAAATTTTGCCTCTTGCACAAAACTACTGATGCCACTGAAGTTGGACAATCCTAAGAGGGCAGAACACGATGGTTTCTTCAAACCATCATGAGTAAGATTTTAAAAAATCATTATGGCAATGCAGGAGCAGATTGAAGGACTGGATTTATAAAAGACATTGACTCTGGTAAGAGGCAATACTATTTAAAACTCACATTAAGATGGCTTTCATTAATGTGTGTAGCATGAAGTCCATAATGAGACTGGTTTCAAACTTGGATTACTAGGCTAAGGTTAAAATTATCGTTAATGTTTCTTGTTATTGACTAGACCAGACAACCTCAAAACTTATTAAGAAGGTAAGTGTAAGATGCTGCATTCCAAATGCAATTTGATTGGTCAAACTACCAGATTTGAAAGAAAATACACTTTATTTGTGCACTCTCGTTAAAATACCACAACAGAAAGAATAAAGAAAAGAATTGGCCTAACTATGACTCTATTGGAAAACTTAACAGAATAATAGATTAGTTAGCTTGGAAACAGCAACTGTTCTAATATAGTAACATCCCATAAACACTCCTTTGGCAAAAGGCAAATTCAGGAAATACATTGTCTCACATGAAACTCCAGCAACGCAGGAGAGAAAAAGCATCAAGAGAAAACTTGACAAGAATGTAGCAGGGAGAGATGTACTGTAGTAACTGACTCCAGCAAGAGCTGCACCTTAAAAAAACTAATAAAATAAAAATCCTGGTTCTGTGGGAGTTGGACCACACCCATTCAGGCTGCTTTTATTGTTCCAACTTTAAAAAAAAACAAGACTTTACAAGCTGTTTACTTTATGCATTTTCAACAGACATCTCAACACCTCTGTCTTAAAACCTGTTTTTTTAAAAAAAAACAGGAGTAAGTAGACATCTTAAAGCCATTGTATTGTCACATCCTGCAGGAGTGTGAGATCCTACACTTCAGTTTCCCACCATCAATGAGCATGCTGGAGGTCCCAACACCATCAATCGAATCAGGAGGAAACAACCTGTCTCTCCTGCCTGTGTATTTTGCAATGAGGCAACTTTACCATCTCTCATGTTAAAGGGATGCTGTGTAGGTGTGTACTTGTGGTAGATCTAATGAACAAAAATTCACTATTCTGGTTAATTAATGTGTACACTCTGGCTCAAAATGATTAGCAAGCCAAACCAAATGAGCCTTACCTTCACAAGATTCACAACACAATGAAATTAAAATATTCAGTAACCCTCATAATTTTGCCCAATTGTTCCTAACCAAACTTTACAAGCAAAAGATCTTGGACACCAAATTTAAAGCTTAAACAAAAATTTATTCTTAATACTGTAATTTTGGCAGGGCAAAGGTTAACAGTAAGGTAAACTAATTAATAAGTAGGGTTTGGACCTAGTTTTCTTTGATTGTAACCCCACACACACAGACAGACGTAATTAAGAGAAAAAAAATTCAATAGAAATAAAAGAATTGTAATTTGCCAGTTCAATCAAATAGTTTCAAATGATGAATACCAAGCCTTTATGCAATCCTTAATTAATGAGTTATTTACAGTTGTTTAATTTCAAAGAATGAGAAAGTTCAGTAAACTTCCAGATGTATTTACTTATTTATTATAGGTTGGAATTTTTTTTTCACTGAACATTCAACAATTTTCTAACTGGACGGAGAATTAGAAGAAATAAAAAAGAGCAAACTAGTCCCAAAATTTCCAAAATATTCCCTGCATCTTCCATGTTTTGCTCCTCATTTTTTTTCGCTTTTTAATTAATATTCTCTGTGGTTGGCTGGTTAGTATCAGTCCTCTCTTAGTTGATCCAACCAACGGCCAGTCCTGGGTCTAGCAGCACACTTGGTGCCAAATGGTCCACAGTGTTCTCTTCTTCAGTGATTAAGTTACATTATCTTCCAGGCAGTCACCAATGTTTACATCACATTTTTAAAAACTCACAATAGTTCAAAGTTCAAATAGTCTTAACATAAACTCACAGTTTCACCAAATAAATGAGAAAAATGTTAAATAATGTATATGAGGGTCATTTCAATAGCAAGTGGTTAACTATCTTTCATCAGCTCCCACTGCTACTGTCAATGTCCAGACCAGTCATTCTTTAACTGCAGTGACTTCAACTGTTTTATCAACGCAGCTGGACAATCTGGCAAGACCAACAGTGAACAGCACTATGCCCAAACTCCAGAAGGAAAGACTAAATTGTGTAGCTTGGCATTATGACTTCAGCAACCTTGCAGACATAGATCTTTCTGGCTTCAACTAGGTTGATCTACCAGGGTAGACCTCTTACTTGTCACATGCATTAATAATCAGATCCACTACATCAAGCTGATGCTCTTCTCCGACCACCACCTCCTACTGACTGACTCTCACCTGCAGAAAAGCTAGAGGGGTGGCAGGAGGCATGGAAGCTGAATGTGCATCTTCTGAATTGAGAAAAATTGAGGAACTTGAAAGAAATTTCAAAGGTTGGAGAATCGTGGAACCCTTCATTGCTTCCCACCTGGGTGTTGGAGACTCAATCAAGGCAAACATTAAGAGGTTCTTCATCCTCAAAAGTGTGTAAAAGGCATGAGTGAGAAAGAGGAAAAAATATCCCCATTCCAGAAAACCATGCAGAATCTGATCAATATCAATGTCAAGGAGAAACTCCAAGAGGTGAAAAGCCAGCATCCTTTGCCCTGCAATCCTCTAAGATCATTTTGTAGTCCAGGGTCTGCTCCATGGAGCAAGATGAACATGCTAATAATTCTTCTTTTAGAAGGTACACAGAGCTCTGTGATCAGCAGCCCAAAGAAAGATGACAGCTTGGTAAAGTCTTTGCCATCTGATATCTTGAAGATTAGTAAATGCTTTTATGCTGACTGAATGATATGATGTCCTCAGCACAGTCTCCCTCCCTATAATTCCAGTTCTACTATGTGGTTCTTAGACAGTATGCAGGTGGGTCTGAATACACCACTGGATTAGCTGACTATGGCCATCCTCGGGACTGTGTTGGTTTACCAGCTGTGTTGTTTTCAATTCTGTGCTGTCCCAGACATTCTGGTGGTGTATATAGGTATCCTTCTGGCTGGGAACTTGTCAAAATCCACAAGGAAGGGCATCATTATCCTCATCTACAATTGGAAAGGGAGAGAAGGAAACATTTGAAATTGGTGGCCCACATCACTGCTGCGTGTGGCCTATAAAATTCTGTCCAGGGTCTTTGCCAAATGGGTCAAGTCTTCTCTGGACTTAGCGATCCACCTTGATCAGATCTGTGCTACACCCAGCAGGAAGCACTCTGAGGTCCTGACTCTACTCAGTGATCCAATAGATCACTCACATACTTATACAAATTCACTTCTCAGGTTGTTCTTCCATTTTCTGATAAAGTGTATATCTTACATTTATAACTTGTTTCCATTCCTTTGAGTGTACATGTGCTATGGAAAAGACGTGTCATTCATGTTCTGGCTCACAATAGTGCCTGTATGATAACATGCAATATACTTTACTCCATGTGCCAGGTAAGCCTACAACTAAGTGAAGAAACTAGTATTTGAGGACCAGGATCTCAAACCTGAGAATAAGAACTGGGTTGACTGTGCAGAAATGATCGTCATGATTGTCTATGCTTTGGAGTCCTCAACAACTTGTGCCAAGTACCTCAAAATGCTAGACAAGTAGGAATTCAGTCATTCTATGATTTTATTAAGTATTACAAGTGGTACCTTCGCAAGATCCTCCAAATGCAGTGACAAAAATGGAAATTCAACAGCAAGCCCCTCTCTCAAACTATTAGGCCCACCTTTGAGATGAGGATACACCTCATCTGCTGATGAGGATACACCATTTCTACACCTGACACCAGACTCCCAAAGTAACTGCACTAATCCAAATTCAGCCATGCAAGAGACTTCCAGTTGGACAGCAAGCACGCAGATGGATATCTTCAAAGCATTTCTGAAGAAGAGAAACTTCTCTGCTGATTCAGGGGAGTCCCTGGCATGAGACGGACATAAATGGGAAAGTTCATTTCGAAAGGCACTGAACATATTGCCTCTCTATTCCTGATGGAAACTCCTAAGGTTCCAACAACTCATCTATCTAACTATACAAGCACCACCTGCCTGACATGTGACGGGGTTCTGCAGATCACCCATTAGAACTATCAACAATTTCAGAACCTATTGAACTGGAGCAGAAGCAAGTCAGACATGATGCTGAGGAACTTCTGCAGAAAGACAAAAGAGGCACCCTGTCTGCTGCTTCACTTCTACACGATCCACTAATGGAAGGAGCAGAAGTGATGGATTCTTAGCTGATTCCTGCGAATATGCTTCCACTATTTTCTACCTAAATACAGTCGGTTCTGCTATAACATCATTTCTTCAACATGAATTGGCTTTAACACAATTTAAGAATTAGACAGTTATTTGTAGAACGCGAACTTTCCTTACCTGCATTGGCTATAACGTGATTCTGGACTCATTAGTTTAAATTACACAATTTTCTTATAATGTTGGATCGCATGGGAACTGAACTAGTGCGTTATATCAAAATCGACTACATGAAAAGAATCCACAGGCCTCCTAGGAGCCAGAAGCAGTCTCTCCTATGCTGGCTGCAGTATTCATGGATAGGGGTAGTGGAAGAGTTTGTGTATTGGGGTGCAGGGTAGATATTCTGCATGCATGCTGCAGTTTTTATCATTGTCTAGAAAGAGGTTCTGGTATCAATGATATACAGCTATTCCTCTACCTCAACATGTAAGTCATTAAAGATAGTAAAATGAACAGGTCAACCATTAGCCTGTGTAAACAAAGATCATTGCAGTTACTTGACATTCCTGCACCCTGCACACCCATCTCCCTCCTGTTTCATGTTATTCAGTATTCCATTGAAGCCATTAGTTATGCATCATATTGTGTGAATCAAACATGGCCATATTAGTAATCAAATTCCAAAGAATAAGTCCTGCTTTCTCAATAGAAACCTTAGAGATACAATCAATGACAGTTTAGAGACCAAGAAGCCTGGTGTACTCACTTAATCAATTTGATGGTGTAATCCAAAATTTCTCAATCCCAATTTACATCTCCTTTGTGTTCAGGCAAGGTACCTGTTCTTGACACATAAATCATGCATGCTACATCGTGTTAACATGTCTAGAAAATCACAGATTTAACAAATAGTTAAATGTTAATGTGAATATCTAGTAATAATTTTGCATTGTGCTTTGCACTTCAAACTTTTTCCAGACTGGTTTGTATTTGGATTGCGTTCAAGATTTATCTCCTGTTGATGGCTTGTCATATTATCATTTATTGAAATATCAAGAGCAACAATGAATAATGTTATTCTAATTCATTACCAGAACTAAGATCCAAAGAGGTTTAAGGCTGCCAGCAATGTATGTCTTTTAGAAACTAACTACATTAACTGTGTTTTATGATTATGTGGCAGATATATGGGACAGTATCAAATGTAACATAGATGGAAACTACATTGCATCCAACTATTTTTATGATTTACCTGGCATGAAGAAAACTGCTGACTATACATGTACTCCTTCACTCTTAGATGTTGAATGGATGATCACTTTTCTTTCTGCCAAAGAGCTATGTTGTTTTTTTCAACATGTTACTCCATTTGGATTAGTTCTGAAATTGTTTTATATGGTCCATCTTATTTTGTTCATTCAGCCAACTTCTACAATTTCTTGATTATGGAAATTATTCTGGTCTTATTTCCAAAAGCTTTAGACATTTAAACCACAAATTTTCCTCTGCCTTCTCTTTAACTAAGCTGGAAGAGTTATATTTCCTAAAGAGTGGTTTATGCATTAAGAACTCGTGGTTTGGATTTGTCATCAGAAAGGGAAACTCAAATCTATCTTGTTAAGACATTTAATTTGAATGATTTCTTCTAAGTTTCAATTAAATGGGCTTGCTATTGTTAGTCAATTGGAGGTTCGAAACCACAGTGGATTTTATGTTGGCATTTGCAGAGGCAGAAATTCTTACAGAATAGAGGAAGTTCATTCTGTCTGTTGTATCTGTACTGACTCTTTGAAAGTCCTGTGCCCTTAGTACACTCTCCTCTTTTCCAATAGTGCTAGTAATTTCTAGTATTTAACTATTTTTCTAATTCAAATTGAAAGTTACCAATGAATCTGCTTCCCCTGTTCTTTCAAGCAATGGACTCAAGACTATAACTTGCTACATAAGATAAATTCTCATTTCTGCCCAGATCTTCTGCCAACTGCATATAGTTTGACCTAATCTCAATACCCACTTCTGCCGAACTGCAAATAGCTATCTGTGCCCTTTGATTACAATTCTCTTGTCAGTTTCATCCCATTTACTACATAGTTTTGAACTTCTCTAACAAACCAACTCCAACACCCCCAAGCTAAGCAAACCCAACTTTTGTAAATTCTTCACAAACTGAAGTCCCACATCTCTGGCAACATTCCAGCAAGTCTCATCTCTATGATCTGGGAACTTGGCATCCTTCCTTAAGTGATGTATTGACAATTAGACATCAGTGACTACTGAATTAAGAGTCCAAGTGTGGCGAAAGGCCACATATTATCATTCAATTAGGTGGAACAACAACCACAGCATGATGCCCTCTGAGAAGGTCAGGTGGATTAAATGATCATTAGATCTTAAGGAATCGAAGCAAACTAGTCAGACCTTTGGATCTGCTTTGGCATTCAATTGGAACATGACTGATCTCGGCTTACCTCCATTTTCTTGCCTGTCTGCTACAATCCTTGATTACCTTGTCAATCAAAATTCTGTCTAATTTAAGCTTGAATATTTTCTATGATCCAACCTCCACTGCTGTCTGTGCAAGAGAATTCCAAAGAATAATGACCTTCTGAAGGAAGAAAGTCCTTTTCCATCTGTCTCAAAGACCCCTAATTTTTTAAGCTGTTCTAGATTCCCTCCTGAGAGGAACTTTCTTTCTGCATCTCCTTTTCAAGGTCACCTTACAGGTACTTCACATTCTTCAGAACTCCAATCAGGATACATCCAACTTATTCAACATTTCCTCATATGGAAACCACCTCATCCCAAGGATTAGTTTAATTAAACTTCTCTGAACTACTTCCAATACAAGTATATCTTTCTTTCAATAGAAGAAGCTAACCACATTATTAAAAACCCAGTGACTTTAGATTTTAAAAAGGACAGCAAACTTTGTTTTAGCCGGCACCTTTTATCCCGGGGCTCTCGATAAACCAGAAAACAATCGACGTACGTCAAATGCCGGAAATTTACTGCTATCGTGATCTCCAGATAGATAGTTGAGAATATGTGTGAAAAGGCTGTCAGCCAGTAAATTTTCTTTAAGGCAAAGTTGCATCATTATTTCAGTGGTTTATGTTGTAAATAAATTAAAGCAGTGATGTGTATACCCCCGCATTACGTTTCTATTACTAAGTGTGTTTTTACATTGTTTAAGTGGATCTCTTGATCAACCGGTACACTCCTGGTCCCCCTAGGTGCTGGTTGATAAATACTTTGCTGTTTAATGGTTGGAGGGCCTTTAACAGTAACATTTTAGTATTGAAGGGAAAACTCTCATCAGTTCTGCAATTTCAAATTGATTGCAGCCTGTGAGCTTTAACAGTGCATCCTATGAAGAAGTTTAGAATCACTGCCAGCACCATTTGGATTTCCAAGCTTAATTGCACATGTGCAGATACCAGAAATTGCCTTCAGTTTCAAAGGAGTAATGACAAAGAACATTGATGGTTTCTCCTTTAGTAAACCACAAAATATGGGTCCACTGAAATTAAGAACCCTTGGAAAAAAAAGTACAGGCATGTTCAGCTTTGCTTTTCAGTAATGATAACAACATTTCAAATACTGTCATGCATCAGAAGATAGATCTAAACATAAGAAACGGGTAATTTTCTTGAGAACAACACAAGTCTATTGAAGCAAGGAAGGGCTTACTTTGTGTGACAGCCCTTCAGTTTTCCAACATAGTTGGCCAAAATATATATATTTTTAAAAGTCAAACAGATGTAGTCAATAAAATAGAATACCTAGGGCCAAAATGTCACAAATCCAATTTGTTTTTGTGGGATTTATAAGGAAGAAGAGGACCCCAATCCCAGCCAAGCGCCCTGTCAAAAGGAAACCTGAGCCACTTCTACTTAATGATGTTTTCAGATGGTCCAACAACCTTCCTGTTTGAACTCAGGCTATTGACACTTGGAGGGTAGAGGCCATAAAAATAAACCTGCACAAATTCCCAGCCCATATGCATCATCAGAGGATCAGAAATGAAAGCAAAAAATGCTGGAAATATTCAGAAGGACTGGTGGCCTTTCTGGTGAGAGAAGCAGAGTCAGCATTTCAGTTTGAGGACCCTTAATTGGGCCTCCTTGGTGTCAAGAGTTCAGTCATGCTGCCAGACATTGGGACAACTTGGAATTGTGTGTCTTAGGGCAGCCAATCTCCACTGAAGCCTGCTGACCCATACTGAGACTCATCATTCAAAATGGCAAAAGTGAGGACTGCAGATGCTGGAAACCAGAGTTTAGATCAGAGTGGTGCTGGAAAAGCACAGCAGGTCAGGCAGCATCCGAGGAGCAGAAAAATCGACATTTCGGGCAAAAGCATGCTCACTGGCATGGCTGACACTCCTTCACATATGCAATGCTGTTCTCTTATCCTAGTCACTGTTTACACATCAGGCCACACAGTTTACCTGCCAGTTGCCAGATCCCATCTAACTAACCTCTTTATATCACCACTGCTCTGTCCCCTGTGCCCACTGTAAATCCATTTCTTGTTATTGTCCAGTAGTGGAAGATCATATCCAGGCAAGCAATTGCATAATTTCAAACATGACCAAGCCAAATGCTAGCATCATGACCAACTTCTATTTTACAATTCATGATGACCTGTTGCACCTAGCTGTCATCTACTGGAACCAGATGTCAATCTGGTCCTGTCTGACTCAGTGCCATTGAAGCTGAGCTGTCTTCATTCTTCTCCTTGCAGGACTGCTCCAGTTCCTCAGCATTAATCATCTCATTCTATGCTCCAGTTGTGCAGAGCACAGCAAGATGTGGTACACTCTGTCTGGACTATACTGGAGAGTTTCCCTACTCCAGATTGCTCCAAACAATGAAACCACATCTTCAGTAGCCAAATCATCAGCCCTAACACAGTCCTGGTCGTAGCGTATCGACCAACTTGGTGAAGGTACCATGCCAGCTGAGTGATGACCACATTACATCAAGGGAGTGCCTGCTGTGCCACAAACCCCTTTCTACTCCAGACCCACTTCACTCATTCAACTTTTCATTGCATTCAGTAGAGTCCGTCGTCATACTTGCTTGACAGATAATGAAGCGATGGTCTGCTTTTCCCACAGCACCCTTTAAGTTTCACAAGTTATGGGTCATTTTTGGGATTTTGAATCCTGACCATGTTCATTCTGCATGCATTTCAAATGGGCAAACAAATAATTGGAGTTTGGAAACCCATACTTCAAATATTTGTCCCTTCAAGGTCCCAACATCCAACAGATCCAGATCCTGCACTTTTCCCGTCAAACTGATATTGACTCCACCCACTGCAGACATTCTCCTAGACATTTCACAGTTGGCATTGCAGCTAGCATATTGATTACATCTGGTAATGGCAGGGAAAACAGCTTGCAGTGAACACCATTAGCATGGGGAGCCCTCCCCTCCCTCGAACTCCCATGACCCACTTGTATATCTTATGGTTCCAACAAGCTATTTCACCTCCCCCTCTACCTCATATGCATACCCTCCACATTGAACTTTGTATCTAACTATTCTCCCTGCCCCGAGCCCTGGAAACAGCTTAACAATGCCCAGCTGCTCACCTAAGCTCCCCTTATGGAGGCCACGGCGATGGTCGCTGTCAGAAACCTTTCTACCATACCTTCTAATGATGTTTTGACTGCAATTCCCCTACTTATATAGTAGGTTTCTCCCAATCGCTGTTCTTGTCCCCACTTTAACATATGCCTCTGTCTTACCCTCACCTTGCCACTCCCAGCCCCTTTATCCCCTCCTTACACCATCTTCAAAGATCAACGCATGAAACCCTAAGACAGTATTTGCCAAACATCTCTGATTTTAATGAGTAGCCCCTAGATATTCTGACCAGACTGTTGTGTGTGCAGTTCCCTAACTGATGGTACGCAATTCCTCTGCTGTATGTGATGACCCTCTAGGACTGATCATTGTAGTTGGGCATGTTCCCTGACCATGACTGGCCCAGGCAGAAATCCAACTGTGGCCAAGTCTCTGGACCGTATGTAGACTATGCTCATGACTTATAGTACCTGGAACTGACCGACTATCCCCTACCTCTCCCCCTAGTTTGGCCTGAACTAGACTCCTTCTAGTTGGGTGAGCACTTTGGCGATAGTGACCATAGTTCGGTTATGTTTACAATAGCAATGGGCAGGGAAAGGTATATACTGCAGGGAAAGAGGTATAACGGGGGGGAAAGCAATTATGATGTGATTAGGCAAGATTTAGGATGCATAGGATGGGGAAGGAAACTGCAGGGGATGGACACATTACAAAAGTGGAGCTTATTCAAGAAACAGCCACTGCGGGTCCTTGATAAGTATATATCTATCAGGCACGGAGGTAGTTATCATCGAGTCATAGAGATGTACAGAATGGAAACAGACCCTTCGGTCTAACCTGTCCATGCCGACCAGATATCCCAACCCAATCTAGTCCCACCTGCCAGAACCCAGCCCATATCCCTCCAAACCCTTCCTATTCACATACCCATCCAAATGCTTCTTAAATGTTGCAATTGTACCAGCCTCCACCACATTCTCTGGCAGCTCATTCCATACACGTACCACCCTCTGTGTGAAAAAGTTGCCCCTTAGGTCTCTTTTATATCTTTCCCCTCTGACCCTAAACCTATGCCCTCTAGTTCTGGACTCCCTGACCCCAGGGAAAAGACTTTGTCTATTTATCCTAACCATGCCCCTCATAATTTTTTTAAACCTCTATAAGGTCACCCCTCAGCCTCCGACGCTCCAAGGAAAACAGCCCCTGCCTGTTCAGCCTCTCCCTGTAGCTCAAATCCTCCAACCCTGGCAATATCCTTGTAAATATTTTCTGAACCCTTCCAAGTTTCACAACATCTTTGTGATAGGAAGGAGACCAGAATTGCACGCAATATTCCAACACTGGCCTAACCAATGTCCTGTACAGCCGTAACATGACCTCCCAACTCCTGTACTCAATACTCTGACCAATAAAGGAAAGCATACCAAGTACCTTCTTCACTATCCTATCTACCTGCTACTCCATTTTCAAGGAGCTATGAACCTGCACTCCAAGGTCTCTTTGTTCAGCAACACTCCCCAAGACCTTACCATTAAGTGTATAAGTCCTACTAAGATTTGCTTTCCCAAAATACAGCACCTTGCATTTATCTGAATTAAACTCCATCTGCCACTTCTCAGCCCATTGGCCCATCTGGTCCAGATCCTGTTGTAATCCTCTTCGCTGTCCACTACACCTCCACTTTTGGTGTCATCTGCAAATTTACTAACTGTACCTCTTATGCTCGCATCCAAATCATTTATGTAAATGATAAAAAAATGACAAAAGAGGGAGAGAGTCATGATTTACTAAAGAAGTTGAAGCTCTTCTCAAGAGGAAAAAGAAGGTTTACGTGAGGATGGGGCATGAAGGCTCAGTTAACGGGACTGAGAATTATAAGTTAGCCAGAAAAGATCTAAGGAGAGGGCTAAGCAGAGCCAGGAGGGGACATGAGAAGCAATTGGCAGACAGGATCAGCAAAAACCCTAAGATCTTCTATCGGTATATTAGGAATAAAAGAATGACTAGAGTAAGATTGGGGCCAATCAAAGATAGTAGTGGGAAGTTGTGAGTGGAATCTGAAGACATGGGGAAGTGCTTAATGAATACTTTTAGACAGTATTCACATTGGAAAAGGGCAATGTTAGTGAGAATTCAGGGATATAAGCTACAAGATTAGATGGGATTGAGGTTGACAAACAGGAGGTTTTAGCAATTTTGAAAGATCTGAAAATAGATAAGACCCCTGGGCCGGATGAGATTTATCCTCAGATTCTCTGAGAAGCCAGGGAGGAGATTACAGAGCCTTTGGCTTCAATCTTTATGTCATCATTGTCGACAGGAGTAGAGCCAGAAGACTGGAGGATAGCAAATGTTCCCTTGTTTAAGAAGGGGAGTCGGGACAACCCTGGTAATTATAGGCCGGTGAGCCTTACTTCGGTTGTGGATAAGGTGTTGGGAAAGGTTGTAAGAGATAGGATTTATAATCATCTGGAAAGGAATAATTTGATTAGGAATAGTCAACATGGTTTTGTGAAGTGTAGTCGTGCCTCACTAACCTTATTGACTTCTTCAAGAAAGTGACAAAATGGGTGGATGAAGGTAAATAGGTTGATGTGGTGTTTATGGACTTCAGTATCACACAAAATATGGAGTTTTGGGATTGAAGGTGATTTGGCAGTTTGGATCAGAAATTGGCCAGCTGAAAGAAGACAGAGGGTGATGGTTGATGGGAAATGTTCATCCTGGAGCTCAGTTGCCAGTAGTGTGCCACTCAGATCTGTTTTGGGGCCACTGCAGTTTGTTATTTTCATAAATGATCTGGATGTAAGCGTTGAAAGATGGGTTAGTAAATTTGCAGATGACACTAAGGTAGGCAGAGTTGTGGATAGTGCCGAAGGATGTTGTGGGTTACAGAGGGGCATAAATAATATGCAGAACTGGGCTGAGAAGTGGCAAATGGAGGTTGATGCGGAAAAGCGTGAGGTAGTCCACTTCAGAAGAAGTAACAAGGAATGCAGAGTTCTAGACTAATGGTAAAATTCTTGGCAGTGTAGATGAACAGAGAGATCGCAGTGTCCTGGTGCATAAATCACTAAAACTTGCCAGCCAGGTTGATAGGGTTGTTAAGAAGGTATATAGTGTGTTGGCATTTATTGGTAGGGGGATTGAGTTTTGGAGCCACAAGGTCATGCTTCAGCTGTGCAAGACACTGGTAAGGCCATAGCTGGAGTATTGCGTGCAGTTCTGGTCACCGAATTATTGGAAGGATGTGGAATTTTTGGAAAGGGTTCAGAGGAGATTTATGAGGATGTGGAGTTGCAATGAGTCAATTTTGAAGCAAGGTCTGATGAAGAAAGGCTGAGTGAACTGAGGCTGTTTTCGTTGGAGAGAAGAAGGTTGAGAGGTGACTTAATTGAAACATATAAGATAATCAGAGGGTTAGATAGGGTGGACAGTGAGAGCCTTTTTCCTTGGATGGTGAAGGCTAACAGGAGGGGACATAGCTTTAAATTGAGGTATGATAGATTTAGGACAGATGTTAGGGGTAGTTTCTTCACTCAAAGAGTAGTAGGGGCGTGGAATGGCCTGCCTGCAACAGTAGTAGATGTGCTGACATTAAGGGCATTTGAATGGGCATTGGTCATATATATGGATAATAATGGAATGGTGTAGGTTAGATGGGCATCAGATTATTTTCATAGGCCGGCACAACATCGAAGTTCGAAGGACCTGTACTGTGCTGTTACGTTCTATGTTCTATGTTCTATGTCCCAGAAGCAACATTTGGTGGAATAAATGTATAGTGTGTTGGCCATACAGGCACCTAGCACATGCTGTAAGTGTTAAATTGACGTCTCCCTGTGCCATATCCCACCCCAACCCCTGATGCATTCCTACTGACACGCAGCTGGTCTGTGTCTGCATCAAGGAGCACCTCAATATGATTGTACTGATAGTGCATTGGTGCTTTAGCCAAAGCCAAAGGCTAACAGGCAGGACACAGCATACTCAGACAAGGCAAGGCAAGGCATGGATGCCATGGGCTAAATGAGTGAGGGTAAAGAAAGAAGTTGAACAACCCTGAGATATTGCCTGATCCAATCGATATACTGAGTGCCTAACCCTGCAGGCAAAATGTCTTAATGGCAGTTTTTCAATGCTACTTGTTGGTTGCCGGCAACTCAGTGCTTCTTCAATGCTCTGCAAGTGTATCAGAGAGATGCAATGAGGCCATTTATTTGATGCCAGTGTCTTTGGACCAGGAGGTGCCTATGGATCATGCCTTGAAATGCTGTTTGTTGCTTAGCAACATGAAAGCCCTTTGCAATCAGCTGTGCTGAAGTTGCCAGGTGCCCGTTCAGACTCCCACGTCGAGAATTCTTGGCATTGAGTTTGCGCAGCTGATTTGGTAAGATAGAAAGCTGCATATTAGTGAGGCAAAATGTGCAGTTAATAAGGTCATTAACAAGCTATAATCCCCCTTAATCGGCAATTTGCCACCACCTAGCGAGAAAAATGCAGCGAGTTGCTCCTGACATGAGAGGGGCCTTGCTAGATTTCTCACATAGTTTTGCCATAAATCTCACTTTCGCCCACTTCATTCAAACCTCTATAAGATCCTGCCTAATCTATATTCCCTGTTACATTTAGGTGTCAGGAATTTGTTTTGCCTTTCTGTTCAAATTCTCTTTTGATTTCCATTGAGCGCAGAAGCCTTCATTTGAAGATTTACATATTGAGCACATCACAGTTCACAACCACATTGCAAAGTCCCTGTTTTGTGCTTACAGTGATGTAAGTTAGACTCTCCCTATTGTACACTCCAGTCTGAACTTTTCTACTCTCTCCTCCCCAGCATAACATGTTTCCATTGCTTTGCCAGTGAAGGATTAATCTTCTATCTTTTTCTGTGGTAACTAAGCAGAGGCCAAGGTAGACATATTGCTCACTTAAGCTGCCTTTTGGCATTTTGATTTATACTTGTTTGTGGCCTGGAAATCTGACACCCATAAATTGATTGTACTGTCATACAGGATCCATTAGGAAAGCCCTCAAAGCCAGCATAGCTTCTTCAATCTATTCTGCAGTGAGGGCACTTAATTAGGTCATAATAACTCTGCTGGCTTAATGCCGTAAGACTATATTAGCAGTTACATGACATGCTATTTTTATTGTGGCTCACAAATTTTATTGTCTGTATATCTGAGGCAGTTTTTTAATATTAAATACACATGATGTTTCTGGCAACAGTGACATTAAATACACTGCTTCAAAAATATCAATTAATTAATCAATACTTATTGTTGGTAGGTGCAAGGATTAAGGCTAGCATTTTCATTTTTAAAGGATTAAAGTGATTTTGGGGGCACATAAAAAGCATAGAGGCTTATACCTTTTAATGACGTTGGACTCCAGAAAATAAGGTTGAATTTACCACAGTACAACAAGAAGATGACATGCTTGCAGAAAACAAAAGTTTGGAAAGAACTCCACTGCAGCCTTTGGATTGTAGGTAAACCTGCTAGTCCGTAGGGTAGGTTAGAAGATACTGAGAGGATGTAAGTTATCAAAAGACAATGATACCAGCTTAGCTAGTATATCAAGAAACTTGCTTTCAAAGCAAAGTCTAATATCACCCAGTCATTCAGTGGACAAGTAGCATGGTTTTTTTGTGTGTGTTTGTCAACTGATTTTATGACAGAATCAAGGAACAAGGCCCAAGATAACTTAAAAAACAGGAGAGAAAATGAGGTTCTCTAAACAGAAGCCCATTGTTATTTTATTGTTTATTTGAATTCTATTGTGCACTTTATGGTTTTGCACTCAATAAGTCTGGGCAAACTGTTCCATTTCTTCACGATTATATGTTATGCTGTGCAATTACCTTGAATGACTTGCTTCTATCGCCAATTTCGAAGGGTACTTAAATAAACTTTGGGATAAAAAACCAAAATGCTGTTCAATTCAATTTGTGTGCTACTCTATGAGCCTGGGTATTGAGTGCTAAGATTGGTTTTTGTTTAAGGAAGGGGAAAGTTCTCTATGGTCTCAAAGCTGGTTGATTTCCAGCACCTTGTGCTGGAAAATGCTTGAGGCATTTCTGAGTGTGATTGAGATGGAACTTGGCTCTGCAAGTATGAGCAGTCTGCCAGCTTGTACAAACCAGTGATAAAAATGATTGCTAAGAAAAGGCTATGTGGTCCACCAAACCTGTCCCACAGGATTATCATGTATGAAGCATTGTGATTACACACCATCTGTCCACCAGAAGTCACTTAATCTTCAGGCGAGGGAAAAGAAAATGAGCAAAATCACAAAGGAACAAATACAAAAAAAGTCATCTCTGGTCCCATTAGGCTGTTGAAAACTGGTCCAGTAGACCATGAACAATAGTCACCAGGACTATATATCAATAAAGCTGTAAGAAAAGCAAAGTATTGCAAATGCTGGAGATCTGAAATTCTGTTTTATAACAACATGTTGTGGTTCATATGGGTACAAGAATCAATGTTTTCAGGAGGGGAAATTGATAAAATAAATCCTATGTTTCAAGTAATTATTCTGAACTTTTATCAGCTATATATTGGGTTCATTATTTCATTTTTTAACTATTAAAGCAGTTAAGCTCTTTGGGGAAACTCAACATTGTGTACCATTTCTCTTGTATCATAGAAAATTAATTATGGAATAATTCAATTTAGCGATCCAGTTCATCACAAATCAAATATTGACTTGCAATTCAAGACTGTGTCTAGTTCTGGTCATTTTATAATTATCATTACATTCTTACATTTTGGGACTGTAGCATTAAATGTAGAATACAAATGGTATCATGGAACCAGCTGTGCACTTGCCTTACAGTAAATCTGCGCTGTTTGATTGCTAGAGATCAAAGGGAGGCTTAGGAAATTTTACCAAGAAGGTGGTGCAAAATATTTATGTTTGGAGTGAATGACAACAGTCTCTGGAGTTGCTACGACTCAACTTCGAATCTCCCAACAAGTTATTCAAGGTACCAGATTATAAACAGTTCTGCTGTGAACTGTCCATTTACTTCTGAGATGAAGGGGAGCAAGAATCATGGATATTTACTATTTACTGGTGAGAAAAAGCTTTTCCACACATAAAGGAGCTTGGGTCTAGAACACACCGCCTGGAAGTGAGGTGGAGGCTTGTTCAGTTGAGGCATTGAAAAGGGCATTTGAGGATTATTTAAATAGAAACAATGTGTGAGGATGCTGGTTAGAAAGAGGAGAATAATACCAAGTCATAATGCTCTTTGGAGAGCTAAGGCAGGCATGGTGGACTGAATGGTTTGTTTCTGCACCATAACACATCTGCAATTCTGAGATTTCTACCTAAATATAAAGTTAATATGTTTCCCCTTGCCATAGAGAAGAGGGCAGAGGAAATCATTTTTGTGATCAGGTTACAGGCTTCCCTATAAATCAATGAATATTACAGAGTGTCCAACAATGTGGGAGGGACAGGAGCTGTCTAATAAATGAGGCACATTCTGTAGCCATTTAAAGATTCTGGAAGAGTCGTCTATTTAGCTTGGCTCGGTGGCTGAGGGAAGAAAGAATCTTTGGACACACTTTACAGCAGGTTATAGATTTTAGGAGATCTCCAAAAATTGAGGAAAGTGCTTAGAGATGGCCAATGGATATTAGTTCTCAGTGGAAAGGCATTATCAGCATGTTTTGGAAGCTGAAATTAACTGTGGACTGTTTTCAGCAAGATCTGTAATTCAATGGAGAATGCTTTGTATGATAAGTGAAAAGGAGGAGTGTCCCTCTCTGTCATTTAAAACTTGAGCAATTATTTGTCTTAGTTAAAGTTATAAAATATAAAATTTTGTTGTGTCATTTTTCTGTCATCAATTAGAAGTTTGAATCCTTTTTAAAAAAAAAGTTATAGGCCTCCATGTCAATGCAGACACAAAGCAGACCTGTAAACACTGCAGACAATGTAAAGAAAAGTCACAAAACTGTTCAGAGTATCAGAGAACTGAATTCTAGGAAACATCTGAGGAAAATGTGCTTCATTCATTCTGGAAAGCAATGTAATTTTACAGATGAAAATAAGATAACAATGTAAAGTAGCGACAAAGGTAAATTTGAAATATTAATTTTATTTAAAGCCAAGACAGGTTCAAGCTAATGAAATGTAATGTTGGAACTATTATTAGGTGGTTCTTCTTCACATAAACGATTGAAACAGATTGCCAGACTGCATCAAAGGGGACAAAGAGTGGAGGTTCAGTCTACTTGGATGAATGAAGCCAAACTGTCTTGCTTATAAGTATTTCTTGTCTATTCCCAAATAGTCTAAATAAGTATCATTGCATATCACCCATTTCATATCCAAATGGAATTATGATCCCCTCTAATATAACTGTGCTAACCTAAGTATCTCTGAGTTGCGTCAATCCACAGTGAACAACTATATACAAGTCTTGTTAGGTTAGAACTGAGTATAGCTGAAAATGTGTTGCTGGAAAAGCACAGCAGGTCAGGCAGCATTCAAGGAGCGGGTGAATCGACATTTCAGGCGTGAGCCCTTCTTCAGGAATGCTGAAGAGGGGCTCATTCCCGAAACATCGATTCTCCTGCTCCTTGGATGCTGCCTGACCTGCTGTGCTTTTCCAGCAACACATTTTCAGCTCTGATCTCCAGCATCTGCAGTCCTCACTTTCTCCTAGAACTGAGTATATAAAACTTTGTATATTTACCTGATTACTTGGTTATTGTAAAAATATTTCTATTTTGTCCTACTCGATTGGGCATTAATTATACACAGTGGTTGAAATTTCCTTTGCTTTATAATGGTCAAATGCAAAACAGCTTTATTACAGCCCTGTCGAGATTAACCACAACAGAATCAGTGCAGAAAAGGAATGAGTGGAGAAAATCCACAGAGGATAAAGCTGAAGGAAGATATATTGAGGCTGTTGGTGTTTCCCTTTTACATTGTGTTCCCACATAACTTGAGCCAGTTTAGTTTTTAGTGATTTATTAATTGGGTCAAGTAAGTAAAGTATTTCATATTTCTCGAGCTGTGCCCTTTCTTAAAGTTGTTAAATCTTTGACTTCTTCAAGCTATGATGAGTTTTAACCTAAAATGTTGACTCTGTTTTATTCTGCCTGTCTGTTGATTATTTTTAGCATTCTCTATTTTTACTTTATAATTATTATACATTACCAATAGAAAAATCTACTGTATTGTTTTCATTTTATTTCTGAACATATATATGGACTGTACGTTTTTCCTATTTTAATTGAGCTAATTATTATGATGAAAATCAGATTCCCTTGAAGTATTGCTGACAATGAAAATGAGAGTTTTCTACCTGTCATAAAGACAATCCATAGAGAGAGAAAATTATTTAATGTGTTGCTTAGTAACATTTAGCAGGGCTTTGAACCTTACCAGTGTTTCTTTTGTTCAAAATGTAGTTGGATGATAAATGTAAAAAGTAAAGTGTCTATAGTCTTACCAGACCATTGGGCTGTTTTCTCATTAGAATGAGATGGCTGATGGTAGTTTAACCTGAGGATCACCATGTCTCAGGCAAAAGGGAAGATTGAGAAGGAGAATCCTTCGTAGTAACATTGGCCAGTGCAGGAAACAAACCCATCACTCTGCATCATAAACTGGCTAGCCAACTAACTGAGTTAACCAATCCCAAAGTGAAATATAGATGGTCAGTATACACAGACTTGACTGGAAAATTCAATCTTTAAGTGGGAATTTAATAATAATCATTCTGAAACGCAGCAATATTTTCTTTGTCCCTTTGTCTTTATAGATTTGATGTGGAGGTACCGGTGTTGGACTGGGTTGAACAAAGTTAAAAATCACACAATACTAGGTTATAGTCCAACAGGTATATTTGGAAGTACAGGTTTTTGGAGCACTGCTTCTTCATCAGGTAGTTAGCTAATTAGTACTTCCAATTAAACCTGTTGGACTATAGCCTGGTGTCATGCGATTTTTAACATTATAGATTTTAAGTATCTTAATAATGTTTAGCTTCTTTTATCACAATTTAGCACTTTAACAAGCAGAAAATTAGCCTCTTGATACATGGGCATCTAACTTTTAGCCTATTTTCCTCTTAACCTGCCACCTCAAACTTTGCCCGGAGATATAGAACCTTGCCATATTGCCCAATCTCAAATAGAGTTTTCAGCCAATATCTATGGACAACCAAGATCACTTTGTTTTACTTCCATAACTTTGTGGAGTTCCAAGGCTGTTTCCATGACCTGTTCCATTTGAATCCTAACCCGTGTTTTATCATCCTGTTGCTGGACCCCTTGTTCCTGCCATTCTTAATCAACAAGACCACCAGCAAGCCGAGTTCTCTGTCTTCACATATTCCATAGTCAAAACCCTTTTACTTTTATCTCATTTCCAAATCTTGACTTTAAAATGCTCATCCTACCCTATAACACACTCCACATATTCATCTTTTCTTTACTTCAAGAAGTTCAATAACCCTCTGTTGCCATTCATGTTCAATATCTCCTGCTCTGCAACATTGTTCATTCTTCAGTAACGTTGTCACTGTCCATAGTAACTGCCTCCTGCAGCACCTTAGCTTTGCCATGCTCTTTCCTTGCCAGAAAAATCTTCTTTAATCCTTTCCTTTTTGGATATACTCTTCTTTTCAATCATCCCTTTTCCTGTCCATCTTTGGAGTTACTTACCATCTCTATCCTGAACCTTTACATAGTGGATGCTATAGAAATGTAAATTGTACGGGCAACTCATATAATATTTTTATTTTGTCCAATTCAAATATACTGCTGGTTATACTCCAAGTTATAAATCAGAAATGATCACAAAGGTCTGTTATATTGAAACTCAGAAATGTGTTATTGTACAAGGAGCCTTGGTTTACAAATGCTAATTTGTGTGAAGAGTAGTTTCTCCTTAAACCTGTCCACCAATCAATTGACCCAACAAAAAGCTTGGGAAAATGTCATCAATAAGGACAGACTAATAAAATATACACCAAAACATCAGAGTTCTACTTGGACCAATTTAAATATAAAATATGAAAATTGAACAATTTTTTGAGAAGTTATGTCTCTGCTCCATATCTATCCCGCTATAAGGACAATCTACAGCTAAAGAAAATGACCTATCCCAAGTCTCTGATGTGGGATTTCTTTAAGAACCTATTAAATGAAGAGTCACTGAAAGAAGTGTGGTCACATCTTACATTGACATGAATTGTTGGTGTAGACCGACAGAGTAAGAAGGCTTGTGCTCCTATTTTTCTGCTGTGTATATATACATGTTCCAGTTACACAAATAGTATTCATCGTATATTGTTTGTATTCCTGTGACTCCTACTTCAGTCACCCAGTAAATAAGTAAATAGTTTGTCAAGCTCCATCTACGCCACTCTGAAATTGAAAGAAATTGAACAAGTCTAAATTCTTGTGAAGTAGCTAACTTCTAACCTTTCTCATGAATAAAATGTGACATCCACTTGCACTTACCTCGATCAGCAACTCAATAATGTGAAGACAGTTAATCAAGCATTTGGCCAATTTCCACTACTCTGTAACACCAGATTTTGGTCTTCTTTGAGCCTGCATCACTGTGTTGTATTTTGTATACTCCCGTTGAATGCATCTCTTGAAAGAATTCTTTTTAATCAAATAAAAATAAAGGTTACAAGTTAACTGAAGACATGCATTGCTCTCCTTGGTCTGAATAGACTGCTCCACCACTGTTGCGACCAGTAGAATGTGAGCTATGCTCCCCATACTATTTAATCAGCACATCATCAATCACTGGGTTAGTTTATATAAAGGGTAATCAAACTGAAAGTACTCCTTTAGGATTGTAAAGTGTTGACCACTAAGACTTAACAAGAATCTGTCAGCTGTATATTGCCAAGTACACCGTGAAGTCAGAGAATTGACCTTAACTACTGCTGTGGGGTAGCTGACTTTCATAGAAAGGTATAAATTGTGTCTTTTGTGAGATCATTTTTATTTAAATTCTATTTGCTCTGCTTAAATCATTTTTATTTTCTCTGTCTTTCATATGCATCCTGATTCTATTTTCTTTTATATCTGACTACATTCAGACTGGCTATAGCAATACCATTCTTGTACTTCATTAGTTTTGCACAACACTCTTTCTAGAAAGTTGAACAAATTAAATCTTTTTAAAAGAGCTCTAACACAAAAGTGTCATATTTTGTGAGTAGTTTTGAACTGTTAAGCATGTCTTCTCTGAGTTCTGACTGTAGCAGTTTATGAAATAAATCAACATCATCAATGCTTTAATAAAGGCCACTTGGTTACAAATGAGCCTGCAGCCAGGATTAACGTGTTAACCTTAAGTCTGTCAACCTGTCACTAAAATATTTATGTTACTTTTGACTGCTTACATTAAAAACCCATTAACCTAGGATTAGTTTCTACCCTGTGAGTGTGATGTCACAATATAACAAGTTGCACCCAACCCAGTCACTGTTTGTATGGTAAATAAGCAAATACTAAAATGGAGACATTACATGTTTATATATCATGTGTCTTTCTGCAGTTGTTAAAGAACCTCCTTAAATTAAACTAGATACCAAGGATTCAGATACAATGAATGGAAACACCGTACAATTAAATTGCATATTATTCAAGATGCATTTCACCATTATTGACTGAGGCTTTCACATATTTACTTGAGGACCAAGAGACTAGAGCTATGGGTACAAACACTTCCTGAGGGGAAATTAGCAAGCGTGTTTAGGATAACTGCTGGCTTTATGTATTTAGCATCAACATCTGAGTCATTGACTATAATAGCAGGGCAAAGGGTGAACTGAATGAAGCCAATAACACAAATCTTTCAAACAGAGAGTTCAGAAGAAACATCCTTATGTAGAGAATGGTAAGAATGTGAATCTCATTACCACAGGGAGTTGTTGGCATGGATGATATGGGTGGAAGTTAGATAAATACACAATGGAGGTTATGCTCATAAAGTCAGATATGGAAGGATGGGAGGAGACTTAAATGGAGCAGTAACACGAGGATGAACTAGTTGGCCTATTTCTGTGCTTTTCTTCTTGATTGTATTAATTTACTTCATCACCCAATATATTCTGGGTCATTCAAAAACAAAATAAAAGAAAGTTGGATTGACAACATGCAAGTGATAGATATCACAAGTTAGTTTTCAAGTTATGGACTTTGAAAGTTTTTAGATTAGATTAGATTACTTACAGTGTGGAAACAGGCCCTTCGGCCCAACAAGTCCACACCGACCCGCCGAAGCGCAACCCACCCATACCCCTTTACCTAACACTACGGGCAATTTAGCATGGCCAATTCACCTGACCTGCACATCTTTGGACTGTGGGAGGAAACTGGAGCACCCGGAGGAAACCCACACAGACACGGGGAGAATGTGCAAACTCCACACAGTCAGTCGCCTGAGTCGGGAATTGGACCCGGGACTCTGGCGCTGTGAGGCAGCAGAGCTAACCACTGTGCCACTGCAAAGTTGTTAACTTTGCCTGTCAATCTGAGATTTTAAAACATCTGTCTGGAATAAGCAAACATTTTATTTAACAATATGATCAAAAAAATCTTCAATAGCTCAACTCTGAAATGTTTATTCTGAATTTGGTTTTATGAATCTACTTCCAAGCAGTTAGAAAACTCCTCCATGAGTAGAAATACTTGCACTTATTGAAGGGACTTTCTTTATTAAAATATGACCATATGACTTACAGTTGGAATTTTCTTTGGTTTGCTACTTGCAAGAAAATTACAACAGCTGATATAAGTCACAAAATAATTTGCCTATATGTTGGCTATTTATAGATTTTGTTTGATAAATTAAACATCACATGGTGCTCACAAGCACAATGTTTTAAAATCAGTAACCTTGGGATTGAGCCTGTTCTGGATTTTAGATCTTGCTGGGTTTAAGATCTGACAGATCAAGTCAGATCAGGTTGGGTCAGGTGGGGTCAAGAGTTATTCCTAACGCTGAAAAAAAACAGTGTGCAAAAACCATAACTAATTCATAGCCAAGCATCACCTAGTGGAACAAGTTAGTGAATTTATTTTTCTTATTTTGAAAGGATTAAAATTTATGCAACTCATAAAAATGTCTGCATTTTAGATGTCTCTGAGTTTTGAAGGACAGATTCGAGACACCTGTACTCTTATCTATCAACAGATTTTCTTTTGTTTTTGATCATGAGATTTGACTCCATAATATAGTGGGTGCCATGACTACAAAAGACCAAAACTTCAAAAATGCTGACCTGAATGAATCTGACCACATCCATGTGTGAGACATGTGACATGCCATGATGGTAACCATGCTGTCAGAGGCTTGCCCATGAATACTACACGTAGGCAGGGTGGGCAGATTGTGATATCAAACAACGTATACAGCTGATTTCACACAACCTGCCATTTTGGACCCTATATGTCCTGTTAAAACTCTCTTTTAATCATTTACAAGTGAATAAGAGGGATCCCACAGTCGAGCCATTTAAAGGGATCACAGTGGGACATCAAAGTGAGGTACAACACTACAAAATGAGATGAAATGCTGCGCTGAGTGCTTTTCACTGATGTTTGGAAAAATGGTTGGAGTGATGAGAGTCTTGTTAGATTTTGACATGAGGAAATTGGGCATGAAGGTAAAAGATAAAGGAATGCTCTCAATAGAAAAATGTGAACTTCTTTCTTCACCTCAGTCAGGAACAGTGTCTGAGACAACTTGGTTTCAGCAGGGAGGTGAGCATAGAACTGTGTGGGATACACTGATATTGGAAACAAGCCAGAGAAGGTTCACTGAGTTCAGCAGAACAGGGCAAGTCAGCTAGCACAAGTCATTAAACTGTCGGCGGGTATTAGTCTGTGGTGCCACCACAAGTAAAGCAGACAGAGAAGAAAGAGAAGCAGAAGCCCCTCTTAACGTCAATATGCTTCACACCCTTTTTAATTCTGCTTTTTCTTTTTTATGAGCAAAGTCAATGAACTCTCCATTCACCACATTATATTGCTTCTGTCACTTTTTTGTCAATTTATGTAACCTGATGAATCTCTTCTCAGCCCCTTTGTGTCCTCCTCAAAGCTTACATTCCCCATAGTTTTGTAGCAACAGCAAATGGAGATACATTACTCTCTGTCTCTTGAATTAATCATTCAAAAATGTAAGATTGTGTCCTGAAGTGGATCAACTGAAAACCATTGCTTTTATTCTCATTTGTTATGTATACTTGTTATGATGGACTTAATAAATTCTGTAGACCTTTACCTGGAATCGGTCTTGTTACTAATCAGGATGAATAATCTTTTTAGTTTGTTTCTCTCAATTCAGTCTATGGTTGTAATGGCCTGTATCAAGATTTCCCAAAATTGGAATTGGGACCACCAGTGGGGTTGAGCTGAAAATGTTGGCGCCCAAATTCCAAGACAGGAATGGTCACAATAGAGCTCTGCGCCTTCATCCCCCCACCTCCAATCCTTCCCCAATTATACTCACAGATTTACTCTTTCCCACTCCCTGTTCTCCTAGGTCTTAGCAAGAGGTGGCACCAATTCTCAAGCCTCAAAATGAGGTCTTGGGGGAAAAGGTTTAGGAAGCACTGACTTGAATTTTACAGTTAAAGTCAAGATTGAGGTCAGTCCATGCAGCTGAGAGCGGTGGAGAGCAAACCTGGGAGCGAGCAGCAGCAGCATGGAGCTAAATTAAGGCACAGAGCTCCCATGGTGAAGACACATTTCAAGAGACTTGGCTGATCAGGAACCAAATTTACAGACTGAGTGCGCAATGTCTGGAGAGAAATAAAAGTACTTACTTTTTGTAGTCTGCAAGAAATAGACAGCAAGAGTGATAGGCCTGAGTTTGGTGATGAGTAGGTGAGATTGTGAAATCAGTTCCTGGATTATTTATTTACTTTTGGAATATTGTCTGTAATTGGTATGGTTTGAAATGGCAGGAGAACTCAGTCCTATGGAACACTCTCCCTGTAGTTTGTGGGAAATTAGGGCTCCTCGAGTGACCATGGTGACTATGTATCCAGGAAGTGTGTTCAGGTCCAGATCCTGATTTGCCACATTGGGCGGCTGGAGCTGTGGATGGACTCACTATGGAGCATTCATGAGGCTGAGAATGTTGTGCTTAACTCATTTAGTGAGCTGGTCAGTAAGGGCTGCCAGACAGAGAGGGGTTGGGTGATCACCAGGAAAACTACTAAGTGTGGGCAGACAATGCAGGAGTCACCTGTTTGGGGACATTGCCTCTCAGGGGAAAGCAGCTGCCAGATCAGTAGCACCATGACTGACTCTGTTGTATCCCAGGGAGAGCTGAAGGTGTAGGCAAGCAGCAATGATAGGGGACCGTACAGTCAGGGGCACAGATAGACATTTCTGTGGTCACGTTCAAGTCTCCAAGAATGTGTGTTGCTTCCCTAGTACCAGGGCCAAAGATATCTCTGAGCAGGCACAGGATAATCTGAAGGGGGTCAGCAGCCAAAGGCTGTGGTCTATAATCGTATCAACGACATAGGCGGAAAGAGAGATGAGGTCCTGCAATAGGAGTTCTGAGAGTAAAGTAGGAAGTTGATAAACAGAACCTCCGATGTTGAAATCTAAGGATTACTTCCTGCACCAGTGAGGCTAGGTATAAGAAAACAGTAGTTAAATACATAGTTAAAGAGCTGGTGCAGGAGAGAGGGCTTCAGATATGTGGATCACTAGAATGTCCTCCACCGTAGGTGGGACCTATACAAGAAGGAGGTTGCACCTAAACTGGAGGGGCACCAATATTCTGGCAGGAAGATTAGCTAGTGTTACGTGGGAGGGTTTAAACTAGTGTGGCGGTGAGGGGATGGGGCATAAGTGCAGTAAGTCAGCAAGTGAAATGACTGAGGAGGTGTCAGAGACTAAGGTCAATAAGAGTAAGAACATAAAGAGGGAGGTTACTGAACACGGCAGGACTGGCAGTCTGAGGTGGTTTTGTTTTAAAGTGAGAAGTATGACAGGTTAAGGCAAATTAATTTAGAACCTGGATTAACAAATATAATTATGGCGTTGTAGCTATTACAGGGACTTGATTAAGAGGGGGACAAGACTGACACTTTAACATTCCAGGAGTTTGATGCTTCAGGTTGATAGAGAGGGATGTGAAAAAGGTGGGAGAGTTCCATTACTGATTAGGGAGAATATCACAGCTATACTGAATGGAGGATACCGAGAAGGGTTCATCCAGTGAGGCCACATGGGTAATGCTCGGGAATAGGAATGGTGTAATCGCTTTGATGGGATTGTACTATAGGCCTCCCAACAACAAACAGGTGATAGAGGAACAGGTATGTGGACAGATTATGAAAAAAATGTAAGAACAACACGGGGTTGTTGTTGGATGTTTTTAACATCCCAGAGGCTTGGATGGGGATGAGTTTGTCTGGTGTGTCCAACTAGGGAAGAGACCATACAAACCTGGTATTTGGAAATACCAGTGGGGAGCATTTTGGAAACAGTGACACTAATTCTGTAAGTTTTAAGTTTCTTACAGATAAGCATAGTTTACTACTGTAGTACTAAAAACGTACTAAATTGGGGGAAAGCTAACTTACACAATATTAGGCAGGAACTGAGGAATGTGGATTGGGTGCAGCTGTTTGAGAGTAAATCCACATCTGGCATGTGGGAATTTTTAAAGCCCATTTGATTACAGTTCAGCATCAGTGTGTTCCTGTGAAACTGAAGGATAAGGACAGCAAGATTCAGGAAACTTGGATGACAAGAGAAATTGAGAGCTTAGTTAAAAATAAGAAGGAGGCATGCATAAGGTTTAGGAAACTGAAGACAGAGCCCTCGAATAATGCAAATATAACAGGAAAGAACCCTAAGAAGGAATTTGGGGGTCTAAAAGG
Source organism: Chiloscyllium plagiosum (assembly GCF_004010195.1). Classification (NCBI taxonomy): domain Eukaryota; kingdom Metazoa; phylum Chordata; class Chondrichthyes; order Orectolobiformes; family Hemiscylliidae; genus Chiloscyllium; species Chiloscyllium plagiosum. Next base: position 44,722,328 of record NC_057729.1, on the reverse strand, counting down.
GGCTGTGAGATGTTTGGCAAACAGGATTAAGGAAAATCCCAAGGCATTTTATACATATATAAGGAGTAAGAGGGTGGCTAGGGAACGGGTGGTTCACACAAGAACAAAGGAGGGAAGCTGGAGGAAGTGGTTGAGACCCTTAACGAATACTTTGCATCAGTATTCTCAAAGAAGAAGGACATGGTGGATGGTGAGTTTAGAGAGAGGTATTTGATGTCAGTATAAAAAGGAAGGAAGTGTTGGGTGTTTTAAAAAGCATGAAGGTAGTCAAGCTCCAGGACCTGATGGGCTCCATCCCAGAATGCTGAGGGACGAAATTGCAGGGGCCATGTACAAAATCTTCATAATCTCTTTAGTTACAGAGGAGGTCTAAAAGAGCACAACCACTAGAGAACAACCAGGGTTGTTGCTTTGTTAAAGAAGAGCAATGGAGATAATTACAGGCCAGTGTCATAGGGAAATCATTAGAGAAGGTGCTTAGGAATAGGATTTACTCACATTTGGAAAAATATGGATTTATTAGTGATAGGCAACATGACTTTGTGCAGGAAAGTTGTCTCTGACTTTATTGAGTTTTTGAGAAGTGACAAAGGTATCTGATGAGGGCAGGTCAGTAGGTGTTGTCTGTATTGACCTTAGCAAGGTCTTTGACAAGATTCCTCATAGGTGAAAAGTTGAAATCACATGGGATCCATGGTGACCTGATAAGATGGATACAAAACTGACTTAGTCATTGGAGACAGAGATTAGTGGTGAAAGAGTCTTTTTCTGACTAGAGATTTGTGACTAGTGGTGTTCCACAGGGATCATTGCTGGGACCCCAGTTGTTTTTAATACATATAAATGATTTGGAGGTGAATGTAGGTGATCTGATTAGTAAGGTTACAGATGACACAAAAATTGAGGTAGCTGCGCAAATGTAAGAGGATTATGAGAGGGTACAGCAGTATATAGACAGGCTGGAGATTTTGAAACTTAGTCAGGACAAGTGCAAGGTAATGACTTTGGAAAATCTAATGCAGCAGAGAAGCATACAGTAAATGGCTGAAATCTTAGCAGCATCAACTTACAGAGGGATCTAGGCTTACGGGTCCAGAGTTCCCTGAAAGTGGCAACACGAGTGGATAAGGTGGTCAAGAAGGCTTGTCTTTTTGGTTGGGGTGTCAATTATAAAGACTGGAAAATCAAATTGCAGCTGTATAGAACTTTAGTCGGGCCACATTTAGAATATTGTGTACAGTACTGGTCATCATACGACCAAAATGTTGTGGTGGCTTTGGAGAGGGTGCAGAAACGATTTACTCGGATGTTGTCTGGTTTGGAGAGTATTGGCTATGGGGAGATATTGGAAAAACTTGATTTGTTTTTGCTTGAACGTTGAAGGATGAGGGGTGACCTGATTGAAGTTTACAAAATTATAACAAGCATGGAAAGAATGGATAGTCAGAGTCTTTTTGCCCAGGATTGAAATGTCAATTACTAGGGGACATAGGTTTAAGATAAAAGGAGGTAACTTTACAGGAGATGTGAGAAGCAGAATTTTTACACAGAGGTTGGTAAGTGCCTGGAATGCACTGCCAGAAGAGGTAGTGGAGGTGGATACAACAATAATGTTAAAGAGGTATCTTTACAGATATATGAACAGACAGGGAATAGAGGGATACAGATCATGTAGACGCAAAAGGTATTTAGTTTAGAAAGGCATCATGTATCGACAGAGTCTTGGTGGACCAAAGGGTCTGTTTCCAAGCTGTATGACTCTATGGTTTTGTGACTGCAATATTCTTTACTTTAAAAAATAGAATTCATAAAATTTGTGAAAGTACATGACACAACAGTTCAAAGTTGACATTACACAAAATATAAAATAGTTCAGTTTCTTTTAACACAATTCAGATCAACAATACAATCCAAGGAGGAGTACATGTTTTCCAGTTACTGGATATATGATGGCAAGAAGGCCTTGGATTGCAATCTTTCATCACTGAGGCCATTGTCCCAAGCTTTAGTGCATCCCTCAGCATGTAGTCCTGAATGTAAACATGTGTCAGTCTGCAGCACTCAGTCATCGACAGCTCTTTGCACTGGGAGATCAGTAGGTTTCGGGCAGATCAAAAAGCATCCTTCATTAAAGAGGCAGAAAACAGAGAATGAAAGGAAGTTGCCCAGGAACACTGCAGCTGGAGTAGGCCATTCAGTCCCCTGAGTCTGCTCTGTCATTCTAGATTATGGGAAATCATCTCCTTCATCTCCATATTCTCATGCTGCCCTATATCATTTGGCGCTATTAGTAACTGGAAATCTCTGACTTCCACTTACTTAATAACTGAACTTCAACTGAGCTCTGTAGCTGACAACTCCAAAGATTTATAACCTCTGAGTGAAGAAGTTCCTCCTCATCTCAGTTCTAAATGGTTTACCTTTTATTTGAAGAATGTTTCCCCTGGTTCTAGACCCCCTCAGCTTGGGGAAATGTCCCTTCTGAGTCTGCTCTATTTATCCTATTAATAATTTTGTAAATTGCAATGAGATTGCCTCCCATTCTTCTAAACTTCAGAGAATACAAGCCCAGTCTCCCATTCCCTATCCACAGGGCAGTACACAATTTCAGGAATCAGCCTGTTGAACCTTTTCTGCTTGCAGCAAGTATGCCTTTCCTTAGGGAGAGGAAACAGAATGACACACAATATTAAAGCCATGGTCTCACCAGTGTTCTATACAAATGAAGCAGGACTGAGAGATTCTATAAGTATTTGAGTAGGATAAGTGTGAGTAAAGCCAGTGTTTCTCAAAGATAATTAAAAGTTAAGGTCTGATGGGAAGGAATGGATTTAAAATCACTGCCATCACCAGGGGAAACATGCAGGAAAACTGTTGAACCTAAAAGGTTTCCAGGACCAGACAGCACAGACAGTAGATACTTTGGGTATAATCTTTCAAAATTTCTTAGTTCTAGAAAGGACCTTGTCAACTGGAAAATAGCAAATGTAACAATTTATTGCAAGGTTGGAGGCAAAAAGCAGGAATTCATAATTCCTGAAGAAGGGCTCATGCCCGAAACGTCGATTCTCCTGCTCCTTGGATGCTGCCTGACCTGCTGCGCTTTTCCAGCAACACATTTTCAGCTCTGATCTCCAGCATCTGCAGTCCTCACTTTCTCCTAGCAGGAATTCATAGGCTGGTTAACCTAACAGGGAAGGTGCTGGAATTTATTATTAAAGAAGTTATAGCACTATACCTAGAAAACCATAATGAGATCAGGCACAGTCAACATTGCTTTGTGAAAGAGAAATTGTGCTTAGTTTACAAAGTAACATGCACTGTGGTTCAGGGGGACTGAGTGCATGTGGTGTACTTGAATTTCCAAAATGTACTTGATAAGGTGCCGCATCACATGTTACAATAGAAGAAAGGAACACACAATGTAATAGGCAAAACATTAGCATGGATAAAGATTTAGTCAGCTCACAGGAAGCAGACAGTAGGAAGAAAATGGGTCTTTTTTCAGGTTGGCAAACTATAAGGAATGGAATGGAATACCAAAGGAATCAGTGCTGGGTTCTCAACTATTTATAATTCATATTAATGATTGAGATGAAGGGACTAAATGTTTAGTAGTATTTCAGTTACGAAAGATTACAGAATTCTGAGGCTCAGACGGTTCTGGCTATCCTGGTAGAGGAATGATACAAAGTTAGTATGCAGGTACAGCAAGTGATTAGGAAGGCAAATAAAATGTTGTCATTTATTGCAAGAGGAATGAAGTAGAAAGTAAGGATATTTTACTGCAGCTGTCACGGCATTGGTGATACCACACCTATTCCAGTTTTGATTTGATTTATTATTGTCATATGTACGAGATACGGTGAAAAGTATTGTTTTGCATTCTTATTTTAAAAAAGACACAATTACTTTGGAACAAATTCAGAGAAGATTTGGTCAATTCATTCATGAGATGAATGGCTTAACTCATAGAAAAGGATTGAACAGGTTGGACCAATATCCTGTGGGGTTCAGAAGAATGAAAGCTGATATTATTCCTGAAGGCTGAAGGGTTCCCAAGCAGAAAATGAGATATTGCTCTTCCAACTTGCGCTGAGTTTCACCGGATCACTGCAGCAAGCCTGAGACAGAGATGTTGGCCAGGGAACATGGTGGTGTGGTGAAGTGGCAGGCAACAAGACGTTCAGGGACATTTTTGTGACAGACTATAGGCGTTGTGCAATGCATTTCGTCTCCTCAGTGTAGAGGAGACAACGTTGTGAACAGCGAATACAGTCAACTAATTTGAAGTGCAGTGCACTGCTTCACCTGGAAGGTATGCCTGGAGCCTTGGATCATGAGGACAGAGAAGGTAAATGGGCAGGTGTTACACCTACTGCAATTGTATGGGAAGGTGCCATGGGGCTGTCGGGAGATATTGGGAGAGCAAAGGAGGACACTGAGCAGCCACAGATGCTGCCAGACCTGCTGAGTTTTCCCAGCAATTTCTGTTTTTGTGACCCATGCTATAAGTGCCATTTGGGAACTGGAAGAGCTCTCATATAGTCCAAATAATGGATACTAACGAGCCTGATTAGAGTCATAGAGATGTACAGCAAGGAAACAGACCCTTCAGTCCAACTCATCCATGTTGACCAGATATTCTAAGTTAATCTAGTCCCATTTGGCAGCATTACCCTATGCATAAGAAATTTTGTCAGTTATAAATAAATCAGGCTACCTCTTGTGTAGAAAGAAAGTTTGCACAATCTGTTTATGTTTTTAAGAACTATAGAACTACATGACCTCACATCCAGCATCCTTGGGACTGTGGCATTGCCAGATTTGGGATATTTCTGGGCTCAACAGTTTGGGCAGAGACTAGTTTGTGTCAAGTCACTATGGATGGGGCTAATGGTGAAGTGGATGGCAGGATAGATCAGTATGTGAAGTGTGAAAGATGTCAACTAATCTATAGTGACACTGGGCCAATGGACCACCTAACCAAATTGCCCAGATAAGTCTATTTGTTTAATTTTTTGTCAATTAAATTTAGTGCATGGAAAATTGCAAAAATGTCTTATTTTCAGGTACTGCTAGTTTTTGGGCAGCCAGATTTGAGATACTTTACCTGTAATAGCTTGAGAATGGTTTGGTTCAATTAATCTAAGCCAATGAGTAAAAACAGGTCACGCATTTTGTATTGCTTTACAATCTGTATTGGCAGAAAGAGGCATGATTGCCAGAATCTGTGCTTATGTTCAGATATATTCACTTCAGACTAATAAAACTGGTCATTCTTTGTAAAGAAATGATGGGGTTAGAAGCTCAGAACAAGTGATCAGGGGGATTTGTAGTAACCTTCATGAATTAAAACTCTAAAAGTCATTTTGATTTAGATTTAAACCAAAAAGTTGGATGTTTGGTTGTCACATTTAGTGAAGAGGAAGGCCATTGAGAACAGTTGCTCAGTATGATCTGAGTACAGCTAATTTTTAAGCATGAATTTGATTATTTTGGCACTGTCAGCAAGTTGAATTAACATTCCCTTTAGTAGTCAGCTTGTATGGATTCCAGCATGGTCCAAATGAAATGCACATTGGGGCAAATGAGAAAAATGCTCAAACCCCTTGATTGACAGCTTCTTTCTGTTTTAGGGATTATGTCAGGATAGAAGAGGATTATGTCATTTACTTCAATTAACCCTACTGTTTAACTTTGGCATTTTTAATGTGTTCAGTTGCAATGAAGCTGAGACCTTTCACCTCTTGAGAAATTGTTACGTTTTCCCTCTTACACATAATAAACACAGGCATATTCACTATTTTTAAATATTAAAGTATTGTACACACTTTTTGATGCCTATTGTGCTGCTTTTGATAGATCAGCTCAGTCTGGGAGACCAGTCTCAGACAAGGAGTTACATAGGAAGATTTGCAATGGAACAGTTAAAGAAAATAACATCTGTTTTTCATTTGAGATCCAGTCAATGATGTTTTGACTGACTCTTCTTGGGGACTTTTTGTACTTCATAGTAGTTTGTTGTTGAAAAACAAGTGAGTGTTAAATCAAGTATTCCAACTTTGCCCCCACATAGTGTAGAGGGTAGGGGTGGGGGTGAGGTGACATGGATTGCCATGTTGAAGTATAGTTTGATGTTATTGAAACACTGGTGAATCATTGTTGCATATTTTCATCCATTCTCAGATTGGTAATGGATTAGCACACATACTGGAACCAATAAAATACTGGAATTAATTTTGGCAATAGGCCATTATTTCTGTTGGTAGTTGGAGCAGACTTTCATGAATTAAGGCACAAATAACACACAGGAACAAATTCCAATGCCAAGAATTGATTTTTCACCAATTCTGATGTTAGTAATTGATACTATATTGCATTATTGGCAACAGACTGGTATAGATTCTACATTTATTAATAGATGTAATTGAATTTGATAATAGTAATAGTTGAGAATCGAGGCTAATTCTGGAATTACTAGTGTAATGAAGATACTACTGATGCATATGATGTTGGTGTTCATGTGCATGAGTCACAACACTTTAGTACACAAGTACACCACGTAAACAGAAAGACTTAAGGGATACTATCCTTTATTTATGAAAGGAATTGAACATACAGGTAAGGATATTATGCTTCAGTTATACAAAGCATTGCTGAGACCACATCTTGAATACTATGTACAGCCTTAGTCCCCTTATCTAAGAAAGGATGTAAATGCATCAGAGGCAGTTCCAAGGAGATATACTTGATTGATTCCCAGAATGAGTGGATTGTGTCATGAGAATAGGTTTTACAGGTGGGGTGTTTCTCCACTAGAGGTGAAAAGAGTGAGGGGTGACTTGACTGAATTTATAAGATTCAGAACGGTCTTGATAAGATGAATATAGAAAGAATGTTTGCTCCTGTTGGCAAGCTCAGAACTTGGGTGCATTGTTTTAAAATTAGGGTTTGTCCATTTTGGACAGAGATGAGGATCATTTTTCCCTTAGCAGGGTTTGGTGACTTTGGAACTCTCTGCCTTAGATGTTGGTGAAGGTGGAGTCATTGAATATTTTAAGACAGAGGTGAATAGATCCTTGTCACATGAAGGAATCAAAGGTTATCGTGGGTGGATGAAAATTCAAAACGCAAGCAGATCAGCCATGCTCTTATTGAATGACAGAGCCGGATCAAAGGTCTACTTCTACTCCTATTTTGTGTGTTTGTATGTGTCAACACTCTAGGGTTTGCCAATGGTCAGAAACTTAATGGCCCAATGATATAAATACTGTGACTACAAGAGCAAAGCAAAAGATGAGAATTCTGCTTCCACTTGAGCAATGCCATGATTTTGAAATTTTAATCTTTGCTTTTAAGTGCTTCCATGGACTTGATGCTCTCTCTGTAATCTCCCCCAGCATAATAACTCTCTGAGACTGTACTTCCCTCATTCAAGCCACTTGAAAACCCAGATTTTAATTGTTCCACCATTGATAACTATTTTTTAGATGCACCGGCCCTAAGCCCTAGAATTACCTCAAAACCACTTCCTCTCTACCTCTCTTTCTTTTCTTTAAGTGCTCTTTAAAACCTATATATTTGAGCAAGATATTGGCCATCTGCTCTGATATCAGCTGTTTCATATGGCTCAGGGCCAAATGCTATAGAACTGACGCTTAGCCAAGAAAATTGTCAAGTTTCCTGGAGGGATTCTCTCTGCAAGGCCTAACAAAACCTTTCATAATATCTTGTCAATTTGTCTTGTTAACAAACTACCTTATTCTTTTCGCACCCTCTTGGCTGATTCTAATCCCTTTTTACCTTCACTATACCTGGAACAACTTGTCAGTATACTGGGAATTCCTAGAATTGACTGCCATCTCTGGTGCCATCTGTACACCCAGACAAACACTGTCAGTCCAGAGTTGCTCGCATGGCTCCTAATATTTGCCTCAGACACAGAAGAGAAGGGAAATTTGACTGCCTATTTTGTGAGAAGGGACCTGGGGGTCCTGGTGGGTGGATGGTGCAGTGGTGGGAAATCCACTACCTCCTGCAGCAGCAGTGGAAGCCATCACACCAGACCAAGCCAGCCTAGTCTGAGGTTATCACCTAAGTCAGTGGTGTCTCAGTCATCTGGAGGAATGCCAAGCAATATAGGAGAGTCAATGACTTCACACAGTCAAACAGCATAAGTGTCCCCATGTTCTCTCAGATACTTCATACTCTCTCTAATTCTGCAACTCAGTCCACCTCAACTAATGGTCTGCCACTCTCACTATTGCCTTCAACTCACTCATTCTCACTCATCCCAACCTGAGACTGCACTGGGTGACCTACGCTGACTACGCACTTTTAACCTGTGTCAAAAATAATACCTGTGCCCCCAAACTTCATCTCCCTTAATATCTGTCCGTCTCTCATTCCAGGAGGAAAACAGCCCATAAGGCAGCAGAATGACTCAAGGTAAGTGTAAAAACACAAAGCAAGACTGAATGTCCAGCAGTTCCAGCAGGCTCGGTGAAGAGAGAAAGAGAGTTACTGCTCCATCTATGATATGCCAGTTCTTCTAAAGAAGTATAATTTCAGAATTGAAATGCTAACTCTGTTTCTCTCTCCACAGATGCCGCCAGACCTGCTGAGGTTCTCTGGCTTTTTCTGTTTTTAATTCGCATTTACATCATCAGCAATATTTTACTTTTATTTGACCCAAGTCGGGTGGTGGATTGCCTAACATTCTGCTTCTCATACCTTGAGGAGAGGATCCTGATGTTGACTGCCCCACATGGCAGACTGACTCTGTCCAAACCCCTATCACAGACTGCCCTTGACTTACTTTGCCGGGGGCCCCCGGAACAAAAACTACCTCCTTTCAGTTGACTGACAACTACAGACAACCATGACCATTTCTTGGCTTTGTGACCTTATGGGAAATACAATCATACACTGAGCCTGGTATCTATGGTTGATAGTCAAGGCACAAAAATTCAAGACAAGCCAATGCAAGGCATGAATGTTGTCAGCATCCAGACAGGCTCCAAGTGAATGAGAATGAAAAGAGCAAATAAACAGCTGTAAATGCAGCCTGGTCTAGCTGAGTGCCCATGTTGCATTGCTCCAACAATATTTGCCCTTGCCCCCTGAGATACAACATTGAAGTTCTGACACGAAAAGACCACTCCCTCCGTGACTCCCTCGTCAGGTCCTCACCCCCCCCACCAACCCAACCTCCACTCCCCGCATCTTCCCCTGCAACCGCAAGAAATGCAAAACTTGTG
>NC_057729.1:44649018-44712836 GCF_004010195.1 Chiloscyllium plagiosum | reverse complement strand
CCTTGACCTCCTTCCACCTATCGCATTTCCAACGTCCCTCCCCCAAGTCCCTCCTCCCTACCTTTTATCTTAGCCTGCTGGACACACTTTCCTCATTCCTGAAGAAGGGCTTATGCCCGAAACATCGATTCTCCTGCTCCTTGGATGCTGCCTAACCTGCTGCGCTTTTCCAGCAACACATTTTCAGCGCTATTCTATAAATGAACTAGTGATGTGACATGAGGGCTCTTATTTGTTGACCAATGTTGGATGCCAATGTCTATGGACATGGGGTACATTTGGCTGGTGTCCATGAAACGTGCCCTGGGGTCCTTGTGCTTGTTGGGAAACATGGAAATCCTTTGGAGCAAGCAGTGAGCTGAAGTTGTTGAATACTCACTGTGACTTCCCTGTCAAGAATTCCCTGTATTTAGTTTGTTCACAGTAGATGGTAGCATAGGAAGCTGTGTTTTAATGCTACAAGATGTGGAGTTTGTAAGGTTATAAGCAAGCAATTATCCTTCTTAACAAGAAACTAGCTGCTGCCCTACGAGAACCTTACCTTGACATCCAGAACTTTTGTTAAACTATCCAAGTTGCTCCCAATATTGAGGTAGACTCACTGAACCTCACATGCAATTCTGCCACATTTATTTCCTTAACCTACATTGTTCAGTCCCTATAACAGTCCACCTGCTGTGTCTATTATTGCTTTAAAACCTTGGGTGTTTTTCTGTCTGAAAGGTATTACATAAAAACACAATGCCTTGTTCTGGTGATTAGAGCACTTTGATTCAGCTGTCAGCGGTAGGTTTAGATTAGATTAGATTCCATAGAGTGTGGAAACAGGCCTTTTGGCCCAACCAGTCCACACCGACCCTCCGAAGAATAACCCACCCAGACCCATTTCCCTGTGACTAATGCACCTAACACTATAGGCAATTTAGCATGGCCAATTCACATCTTTGGATTGTGGAAGGAAACCAGAACACACAGAGGAAACCCAAGCAGACACAGGGAGAATGTGCAAACTCCACACAGACAGTTGCCCGAGGCTGGAATTGTACCTGGGACCCTGGTGGTGTGAGGCAGCAGTGCTATCCACTGAGGCACCGTTCGGTATCAAAAGCTGGGAAGAGATGTTATTGAGCAAGTTAATAGTTCTGCTGAACAGTATATGGATTGGGTAGGTATTTTAGTATCCTAAAGGGAAAGGATAAGAGTAGGAGGGCTTAACTTGAACCTAGGCAGAGCTTTTGTCATGTTGATTGATATAACTAGAAATGCACAAGGACCAGTCTAATTTGGGGCATCAATAAGAACAAGAGCTGGAAGGAAAAAAATACTATTTATAAGGAAGCATTTTAGCAATTCTCTCTTGCAATCAATAGCTTTTCATTGGCATTACAGAGAAAGAATGTTTCTTCTTTCCTCCTCGAGACTGTTTTGAGCATAAGTTCATTCATCCATGAACATAAACTATACCTCCCAACCATTCTGGCAGACCTACACCGAGGTCAATGCCAGAACTTCAACAAAACAGCCAAATCATGACAACACAATCAATCTATTGCATTTTTAAAATAAATTGGTGGTCCACAAATCTACAAAATAATTTTATTATTTCATTGTGTTCATAATAGAGAGATGCTAATTTTGGCCCTTGTACAGTTGATGATAAATGGTACTGATCTAATCCTGCAACATTTTATAGCATGTTCACACACTGTTAACTCTCATGCATAGTTTAATATCATGATCAACATGTGTCATATTATCTTTACATATAAAAGTTAACATTAGCCTTTCCTAAAACAACTAGGCTGAAAATACATTTGCTTACAGACAGCTTCATCATGAGAAGTCAGCCGTTTACCTAGAAAGTGGTGAGAATGTTGTACTCATTATCACAGCAAGTGGTTGAGATGAATTGCATGAATACATTTAATGGAAAACTAAATACATACAAAATGGGGAAAGGAATAGAAGGACTGTGCATAATTGTCTGGTCAAGGAGGCTGCTTAAATTTATTTTTAAATCCATTTCTCCCCATTCACATCATACAGTAGTTAGCTTCCATTACTAAGTATAGGGGAGATGGTCTGGGACATTAGTTTAACACACATTATCCTTGGGTGTTTTACGTGCATTTGTGTATAATTCATTAAGACGCACATTCTTCAGAACAGACACATGGCTCATGTTGCATAGTTACACTATGTCTATCCAAGGAAGCATGTCAGCTTTGTGCTGCAGCTGAATCACTGTAATTGTGGCACATTGTCAGCACTGATTAAGCTGTTAAGGGACTGTACACCTTAGCAGTCAGCCCAAGAGCATGACAGGCTAGCAGCAGTTAAAGTTAGCTTGCACTGCAGAAAATTAGTTCATCCTCTTGTTCTTTAATAGCTTACCACAGGGATTCCCAAACCATGGATCATGGCCACCAATGGGGTTCCGAGTAGAAATTTAGGGTCCCAAGCTCCAAGGCAGTACTGGTTGTTATGGAGTTCTGCAAGTTAAAAGCTGCAATTTACCTTTAAATCACCCAGGTTATTTTGTAATATTCAAAATGTCTGACCTTAGAGGCCTGAATCCCTATACTGTCAAAGGTAACCAAAAGACTGGAGCATCCTCATGGTGCAGTGGCACTGTCCCTACCTCTGGAGCAGAAGATCGAAGTTGAAGTCCCATCTGCTCCAGAGGTGTGTAATAACATCCATGAGCAGGCTGATTTCAAAATATAGATTTCCAGAAATAGGGAGTTCTTGTGGTGCAGTGGTACTGTCCCTACCTCTCAGCCACTCGGCCTAGGTTCATGCCTCACCTGCTCAGGGGTGTGTGGTAACATCTCAAAACAGGTTGATGAGAAAATGAAAAGCTTGATTAAACAGCTTACCCACACCCGGTGCTGCCAAATATTTTTCATCTCCTTCCATTCCTACAGCTCCCACACATGAGGTTAGAGATAATGTCACTGGACTAGTAATCCAAAGTGAAAACAGAAAGTGCAAGGGAAACTCAGCAGGTCTGGCAACAACTGTGAGCATAGAAACAGCGTTAATGCTTTGAGTCTAATATGACTTTTCTTTGGAACTTTGAAAGAAAAGTCATTGGACACTGTTTCTCTCTCTCCACAGATGCTGCCAAACCCATTGAGTTTGTCAAGTGTTATCTCTTTTTATTTCAGATCTCCACCATCTTTAGTATTTTGCTTTTGCTATAGTAATCCAGAGTCACAGACTAGTGCTCATAGCAACTGGTGAAATTTGAATTCAGATTAAAAAAACCTGGAATTAAGAACAAAGCTAGTCCAGTGGCTGCTATGTGACTATTCTCAGTTATCATAAAAATCCATCTAGTTTATAATTGTCCTGTCACGAATTAAATCTGCTATCCTTAACTAGCCTGGCCTATGTTTTGATCTGTATGCAGGATGGGGTTGAATGATCAACAGCAGTAGTTCTAGAATCATGGGGTAATTCTTTTTGAACCATGAGAGGCAGAGACTTCCTGGGATGATAATTGGGATTTGCTTGCAGTGGAAATATGTTATAAGTGAACACAGTAAACACTGAAAAGTATTAGCTTGCTTTCAGTTTTAAAGCATCAGAAGTTGTTTTCCTATTGCTCAGTGGAAAAACCCAGAGTTTGAAAGCTTTTGTTTGTCAGTTCTAAAAGTCCTTGTTAAGGTTAGATATATGAAACCATTTCTCCTTGAGAAATTAGTTTGTTATAGTTCAGAAAATTAAGGAAATAGGTTACCTCAATGTGCAGGTCCTGGGCTTCCTCCATTGCCAAGCCATAACCACCCGATGGCTGGAGGAAGAGCACCTTATCGTCCCCCTTGGGACCCTCCAACCACACGGGATCAATGTGGATTTCACCAGTTTCCCCATTTCCCCTCCCCCCAACTTTATCCCAGTCCCAACCTCCCAACTTGACACCACTGTCTTAAACGGTCCTACCTATTCATCTTCCTTCCCACCTATCTGCTCAACCCTCCTGTCAGACCTATCACTTTCACCCCCATCTTCATCTACTTATTGCATTCCCAGCTATCTTCCCCCCAGCTCTACTCCCTCCCATTTATATCTGAGCCCCCTTGACCCACAAGCCTCATTCCTGATGAAGGGCTTATGCTTGAAACGTCAATTCTCCTGCTCCTTGACTGGCTGTGCTTTTCCAGCACCACATTCTTCGACTCTGATCTCCAGCATATGCAATCCTCACTTTCTCCTACTTCAATGTGATGTTTGAAAGTTCCAGAAGAAAGTATTTGGTTGGAATTGTGAAGGGGTTATTTAATGTGGAGAAAGTCTAAGCTCAGTTTTGTTACTTATCATGGAAAAGGTTACCAAATTCTCAAGAATTGAAGGAAACAGCTATGTGAAACCTACAAATTTTATAGATAAGTGTACTGTCTGTGGTGTTTGAGTACTGTAAGGTGATGCTATTAGAATAGATGGAATTGTAATTTTAACTGTGTGTTTCAAAGTTTTTATAAATTGTGTGTTATGTAAATAGCTTGGCTTATTCTATATTATCTTTTCCTTTGTAAAAAAAACTGCTATTTTATTGTTAAATTCAAACCTGCAGCACTACGCTTTTGTTGTGGTTCTGTTCGCCGAGCTGGGAATTTGTGTTGCAGACGTTTTGTCCCCTGTCTAGGTGACATCCTCAGTGCTTGGGAACCTCCTGTGAAGCGCTTCTGTGATGTTTCCTCCGGCATTCATAGTGGTTTGTCTCTGCTGTTTCCGGTTGTCAGTTCCAGCTGTCCAATGCAATGGCCGGTATATTAGGTCCACATCGATGTGCTTATTGATTGAATCTGTCAATAAGACCACCTTGTTAAATAAAGAAAAGATCTATCAAACCAGATTTTCGTCCTCTATCTGACCTGTCCAGTAATAGCTTTAGCTGGATCAAAGCAGGAAGTGCTAGCTTATCGTAAAGCAGTGAGCAAATGCTACACCCTCACGAGGGTGAGGTTGTGCAGTATACAGCATGTCAACATGAATCTTGATAATCGCTTTACAGAACACTGTGGGGCTTCTCTGCATCAGTCAAGGCAGCAGCAGTGTTTCAATAGATCAGTGGTTTGCTTGATCGCATTTTGTGTGGCAGAGTGGCTTTCATTGCATAGAAGCTGATCATGTATGTTATACAACCAAACCATGAGACACTCAGTCGAGGCATTGCACCTGTTATATATTTGTCAGTCTCATGTAAAGATTCCTGCTGCAAGTTTATGTATAGCCATCAAATTTTGTTTTTTAGATTATCAAACTGGTTATAACAAATACTAGACCAATCAGTAGGTTGAATGAATATGTAAACGAGCCTCTGAAGTTGGTTGTGATGTAGCAGTTCGCTCAGTAGTCATGTGCTAGCATTCTGCTGGGAGGTTGAAGCCGAGAAAGTACAGAACATTTTGCTAGCCTTACCGTCATATACAGTGGATTGATAGACATTGCTTAATAGCAGCGAAAACTGGAATTGCTGACCAGTGATCCAAAACGATAACTGTGCTTTCTCTTCACAGTTGCTTGCCAGAGTTGCTGAATTTCTGTTTTCTCTTTCAAGTTTTTAGCATCAGCAGTTCTTTGTTTTATTGTTTAAATGTTACAAACCTGAGCTTGAATGAAGACCCAAAAGATCCACAGGTTAGAATGCCATCCACTGCTAAATCTGGCCGGCATTGATAACACCCAATCTTAGTGAAACAGTCATCCTCTCTGCATAAATGTTAGAACTCAACACATTGGTTGAGTGCTTAAAAGGCTAACAATTGCCATAAACAAATTATATCCATGAAAGAGATACGTTCCACATTTATTCATCCAGGCACGTCAACCAGATTACCTGGCTTTCCTTATTGAAAGAATTGCCAAACAAGTTGAATATCTCAATGGGATAACTACAGACCAAATGATCTGAATTAGCTATTCTTGGAGGAAAATGGTTGGAATCTTCCTTCAATCAATTGATACCCTCACCACTAGCTCAGAATATATTGCCAGGCCTGAGGTTATTGAAATATAAATTAAGGACCTGTTAAATTCAATGACTGAATTAATGGGCATGAATCTTTGTATAGCATGAGTTTCTTTCATTTTTATAATTTAATCAAACCACTTTTCTGCAACTGTATAATTAACGGTGGCACGAGTTAAACTGATGACGTCTAATGAACTATGGTTGACTTACTCAGCTGTATCAAGTACTCCTTCCAAAGTTGATAGCAAAAAGATAATCTGACTGTGAATTAAGTGGCAAAGCAATTACATTTATCACTGTCAGTATTACTTTTGCATTTCTAGAATTTATCTTGTTATCTTGGTAACAACGGGATGTTCTTACTTTTAGAAAGTTGAACACTAATCTCATCAAAATTCTGCTTTCTTCAGTGGTAATCAGTGTGATTGTGCTGTAGAATTTTTCTCACCTTCCAGACAGAGATGTGGAACTCAACTACAATATTTGTTTTTTCTTCAATTGGCTGACTAGCCATTTCTTATAGTAAGTAACAGCCAAATTTATTAATCCAGCTCTGGAGAGTAAAATACCATTCGGAATTGAGCACAGCTACAAATTTCTATTTCCAGATTCATTGTCTCAGCCAATTTCAGAGTTTGAAAGACAGATTTATTGGTCCAAAGCATTAAAATCATTTTTTTTCTTCCTGTCCATGTTAAAGTATCTTGAGTTTCAAAGTCAAAAATAAAACATGGATCATGACTCAAATCTTGAGAATTGTGCAAAACATCTGCTTGTGTCGTTCTTCGTGAAACATAAATCTTACTTTTACCTTACTCTTACTTGTGATTATTCAGTTGAACACACAAACTTTGAAATGTTTGATTTCCCTTGAGGAAGAATGAAATATTCAGATGAGAAGTAGATTTTACCGATTGTCTACTTAAAACGGTCTGATCTACCCTTAGCTTGGCTGATTGACGTGTAGCGAATGTAATGTAATGAACTGCTGAAAAGCCTGATCATGGTGGTTGCAGCAGATGTGAAGTCTCCTTTGGAAACCACAGATTAAGGTGTTCCCCACCATGAATATTAGCACTGAACCAGTAAATCTAGCAATGGAAACAAAACCTACTAACTGTGGTTCAACTGGTCAGATCCCTCTTTACCTTTTAGTTTTTCCATAAATTGGATTAGTCTTTCTCAAATAAATCATCAATAAAGCATTACGGATACACAGCAATTTTTCAACAAAATAAATTGTTGCTTTCTAAAATGGAATGCAAAGTAACTCAGATAGGAAAATGCTTGGAATTTAAGCCTATCTCCACCTTTCGACCAATTTTAACAAATACTGCCATCGTTGCGGCTATTAAAGATGGAAAACATTACCTCAAAGTAGTATCTTTGGCTTGCATCTGAGCACGTACTGTTGCTCCAATGTCCCTCCTGAGATTGCTCTCTGTACAGTGCAATAAACAGTTCAAGACTCAAATATAGATTAATATATTTGATAAATATAGAAACGTAGAAGATAGGAGGAATAGCATACTATTCAAGCTGGCTTTTGAGCCAGCTCCTTCATTCATTTTGAACGTGGCTGATCATCAACCTCAATATGCTAATTCCACCCTCCCCCCATATCCCGTGATCCCCTCAGCTACAACAACTATTTCTACCACCTTCATGAAAAACACGTCATGTTTGGTCTCAACCACTTTCTGTGGTAGCGACTTTCACAGGATCACTACTCTCTGGGTGAAGAGGTTTCTCCCCATCTCAGTCCTAAAAGGTTAACCTTTCTGGCTCCTGGTTCTGTGTAAGGAGACAGAAATGAGAAAGCAGACCCAAGTTAGAATTGAAGCAGAGGCAAGAGTGAAGCAGAGGACTGACCAGAGTGAAAGAGAACAAAATTATATAGAAAAGAGGAAGAGAGAAAGAGAAAACAAAGGCAAGTACATTTAAAGGAAGGAAACAAAAAGCATCCAGAAGAGAAAAAGTTGAATGTGGTATGGTCTAATGATTCCAAGAAATAAAATCAATTGGATGCAGTGTTTGCTAAATATTCTGCTTAATTTAAATGTATCATGCATGGATTTCTCATTTGTTATGTCACCAATATCTAGACTACTTCTGCTAAGCGTGGGATATCAATGCAGAAGATTATATTTCACACTTAATATCTAGTTCTCCTTTATCCTTCCATGCACTGTTGAAAATGTACTGCAATGTAACACATACAATATCATACAACTTTTTAAGTAGATGCTATTTGTGTCATCCTATATAAATTGCATTTTAGGCAAATATATATTCTACTCTGAAGTCCAAACTAAGCACTCTATGCAATATAACAGGGGTGGCACGACGGCTCAGTGGTTAGACTGCTACCTCACAGCGCCAGGGACCCGGGTTCAATTCCCACCTCAGGTGACTGTCTGTGTGGAGTTTGCACATTCTCCCCGTGTTTGCGTGGGTTTCCTCTGGTTTCCTCCCACAGTCCAAAGATGTGCAGATCAGGTGAACTTGCCATGCTAAATTGCTCATAGTGTTAGGTGCATTATTCAGGGGGAATGGGTCTCGATGGGTTACTCTTCGGAGGGTCAGTGTGGACTTGTTGGGCTGAAGGGCCTGTTTCCACACTGTAAATCATCTATTCACTTCTCTTTCATCTTGGCAGCACTCTTACTTTTAACTAAAAGAGATATGTGTTCAAAGCCCATCCCAGAATATGTGTACACAACCTAAGCTGAAAATACATTGCAACATTGAGCGAATGCTGCATGGGAAGAGGTGGAGTCTTCCAAATGAGACTTTAAATTGAGGGGTTGCAGGATCTGGTCAGGTGGTTGTGGAAAGGAGCTGCTGAAGGAGAAAAAGGTTCTGAAATTTAAACTGTCAATGCACGTCATCAAAATACTTCTTTATCACCTTGCTGATTGTGAGTCTTCACTGTTCTATATAACAACATTTCAAAAGTAGTTAATTTATTCAGGAAGCATTTTCGTACTTGTTTGCATATGAAATGGAGAGAAAGAGAGATAACATATCTGTTGTGCCTTCTCAAAGCACTTTTCAACAAAGCTAGAAGATCTAATGAAGCTTAATACAGAAGATCAAGATTTTAGATTAAAATCCCTACAGTGTGGAAATAGGCCATTTGGCCCACTGACCTTTGAAGAGTAATCTATCCCCCTGCATTTTACCCCTGCCTATGGACGTAACACTATAGGCAATTTAGCATAGCCAATTCATCTGATCTGCACATCTTTGGACCATGAGCACCCAGAGGAAAACCACGCAGACACGGAGAGAACGTGCATATTCCGCACAGACAGTCACCCAAGGCAGGAATTGAACCCGGTCCCTGGTGCTGTGAAGTAGCAGTGCTAGCCACTGAGCCACCATGCCACCCTCTTGCAAACAATGAGGATTCAGATATAAAGAAGCACCTATCCTCTTTGACCCTCTAAACTTTTAACACCTTTAGAGGCAACAAAGGCTTCTTGCGCATGTTTTCTCAATGAACACTGCTGCCTGGGCTACCTCAGTGTACACTCGAATGAATGCATGAAAATTGCCCTACATTATATTATTTTCTTCACTTGAAAGACTAAATATAAGGAATTATATATTTTTCACACTATGGGCTATGATTATTTTGTGAAAATTTACACAAAACATCACAAACCACAAACCTTTGAAAACTGTTCACCCTTATTAAGTACTAATTCAGTTGTGGAATATTGTAGTTAAAAGCAACAGCACAAGCCAAGTTAAACTAGTGAACTAATTTGTGATAATGTTGAATGGTTAAAATTACAACACAATTGTTCTTTGAATCATAAGGCATGCTTTGCCGGCTTATTATTTGATTTTGGTTGAAGGAGGGAAAATATTTTGTTGCAGCACAATTTTTGTTTTCGAATCATGCTTTTTTATTGAAGAATGTTCTTGCTGAACATACATTCTTCAAAGTGGCAGGCCAGGTCTTCAATTTATTGTACGGATCTGTGGTTGGCTCCAATATCTGTAATTAGTACAGAAAGCCACCAGGTTATGAATGAGTTCCATTTTTAAGTCTGTTCATAAGTTGAATTTGTATGTAAGTGGGAACAGTTATGTACAATTCACATCTAGCGACAATTAGTCAAATGTTTGTCTTAGTATATAGTATATATTTTACCTAAGACATCTTAAATACAGTAATAATAAGTGTAACTACAGTACAGCACAGTATTTATGATTGAAAGTGAGAGAATTTGTGTGTGTGTGTATAGGTATAAAAAACATTAAAGAAACATTTCTTAAACTGTTTAAACCGCAAAACAAAATAATGATTAAAGGTTAACACTCACCCTCATTCCAATCGATGTCTTGCATACCAAAAGGGAACTTAATTAATAATTAAGATGACTTAATTAAGTACGAACCATTGTGTGTAACTCGATTTTTAAAAAATAATAGGCTTTATGGAGATCGGTTTGCAAGTACAGGCATTTGTAACCAGGGGAAAGCCTGTATTGAAAAGAAAATGGGAATAGTTAAGAAAACATGACAGCATAAATAGATATTCTGCTAATACCGATTACAAGACCTTGAGGCAAAACTCAACAATTTTGGGGAGTGAATTTGTTTCACTAATAAGTTCAGAAGCCAAAACGTGATGTATGAATAAAGATATTCTGAAAACTGAGCTGAGCTGAGCTGTAAGGGCTCCCCGTTCCAAAATTGGCTGGTGTTGACACATCATCAGGTCAGAACCAGACTCTTGGCTTAAATCTCCTCTCCTAGCTCTGACTGAAATGTGGGTTGATTTATTTCATGTGGAACATGTTTGCCATCTGAGGGAAGCACAATCTTTACTAGATCCTGACCTGTTCAAAAGGCAACATCCAAATTGTGGCACCCAGGACATGGTCATTCTTTTGCTGCTTCAGTAATGCAGTTTCCTCTTGTGGCTAACGAAAACTCCATTAGTCCACGTAGAAGTGACAGTATCCAGATTTCCTACCCTAATGCCCGAACCATCTACAACTTAAACAATAATTGTCAGCAATCACTTCACCTAGGACTTACCACATCCCTGGTGCTGGATTCTGCAGGTGCTCATGTGTTTGATGGAGCCAGCATTTCCAACCACATGTTTCGCAGGTGTTTCCGGCAGGTGGAATTGGCCCTTGTTCTTGCACTCACTGGCATTCCTTTCCCCTGACAACTAGCCACCCAATCCGAACTGACAATTAATCATACAAATTGATCAAGTCTTCCACTGACATCACCTGTCTGATTTACATCACACTTGGAAATTAACCAATGTATGAAGATGAGAAGGCTTAGTAATGAGTGTGACGAGGGAAGAGGGTTTTGTGTTGGGTTGGGGGTGCATGGTAAGAACACAAGCTGGAAGGAAGAGGCCTGCATTTACATACAACATCCAACCATCCCAAAATGCTTTTATTCAATGATGTAACTTCTGAACTCACTGCTGTCAGTTAGGAAGCATGGCAGCCAACCTCTCCACAGTAAGGTCCCACAAACAGGAATGTGGGAACAGGCAGATATTCTATTTACATATAGCTAGTGAGAGAGATAAACAAAGGGATTTGAAAGTGTACCAGTCAATATAAGAAATGAGAGAGAGAAAAGCATATATTCAAAAGAGAGAGACAAATTAAACCTGTGAGAAAATTACAAGAGAGGAGAAACACGATCAAGCAGAACCTTACACTATATGGAGGGCAAGACACGAGAATGAAATTTTAATCAGTTTCTTTCTCTCTCTCTGCCCAATTTAACATTGAAATTGGTCTCCAGCTGGCTGCTATAACAGCTGTCTATAGTGATGACAAGCACTCAGCTCACTGTTTAAAATTAGAATTTGGATTAAATTGGTGATAAAGTGAATACATGTCGACTGTGTGAACAGCCGATTCACTCAAACTTCCTTCAGTCTTTGGCAGATAAAGCCAGTGCTCTGGCAATTTAAAATATATTACTGATTAAAATTAAAGATACATGATAAAATGCCCCTGTCAAAATAGCTTATACTCTTGCTGACTCACTGCAAACAAACCCACAGGAGATGCCCGCATGTCTGTACAATATGACGGTATTTTTTTTGGTTACTAAGACTGTGACACAAGATTGGAACAGGTGCTGAGGAACCAGAAAATTTAACTTGGATTAAATAGTCAGAGCTGCATTACTTTAATGCTGAGTGCAAGTCTTTGGCCATTATTGTACACTGCGCCATATGTGACTGTATTGAAAAATATACAATGGGGGTAATTTAGGCTTTCTGCAACAGTGAAAAGGGGCTGGAAATGGCTCAGCAATCTGTTTTCACATTGCTTATGGATTTTCTTAGTGTCTCAATAGATTTTACCCTGAATAGGTTAATGTAAGAATCGTGGGGATGGTTTCCTGAGTTTGTACTGGTGGCAGATAACTCTTGCAAGCACGTGAATTTGATTTTCTGTCTACCACATCAATGGGATGACTGGGTTGCATGATGTCCCAATATGTGCTGGTGCCAGTAATGCGACTTGTCAATTTATAGAATCATACTATGATTGCAGCCCATTGGGAGGCCATTCAGCTCATTGTGTTCATGCTAGCTCTCAACAAGAACAACATCACTAGTCCCACTCTCCCACCTATCCTTACAGTCCTGCAAATATTTTCTATCAAGAGAATTATCCAGTTCTCTTCTGCAATAATGTTGTCTCCACTGTTGACGAAGCCCTCCAGTCCCTCCAATATACAATAGTCACAGAGATCTTTGTGTGTGCCAGTGGAAATGACCTGTTCCTTTTCCAGCGCCACAAACCAATGGACGAAGTTCCAGAAGAGAAGCAGAGCCACAATGACCTAGTTGGTCAACTTGACAAGGGCCACCATGGTGTCCTCATACTTGCCTCTCCACAGTTTTCATTAAGCAGCTCACAGTCATTTTGCAAGCCACAGTATTTTTCTCTGAATATTTTTCTCTACTTTGTTCAATAGTATAATGGGAAAATATGCTTTCAAAATGTTTACAGCTTTGATTAACAAAAAGAAGGAACAATGATTTTATTTTGTTTCATGTATTCACACTACCATTAATTAAGTGTTCAACCATATTATGAATGTTCATTCTGTGGTCAATAAATCCTTTAGTGGGAGCTTGAACATCCAGTTTCTGGCTCAGAGAAAGTGAAGCTATGTACTGAACCACCAAATCACACACCACATCAACACTGACCTCTTTTGTGACCAATTGAGTCTAGTAGTCATATCACTTGGATGCAAAAGAAAAATACTACAGATTCTGTAAATCTGAAATACAAAGAGAAAACGCTGAAAACAGAGACTGAATCTGGCACCACCTATGAGTTAACACCTCAGGATGATGACGTGATCTTACTTTGGGTGTGGGCACAATGTGCAGCTGCTGAAATCGTTATCAGGTCTTTATTAGTGGTCTTGAAACAAGGTGGGCAAAGTCAGACAGAAACGCAGATCAACCATAATCAAATTGATTGTTGAAACAGGTGTGATGAGCTGAAAGGCTCATAGAGTCATTGAGTCATAGAGATGTACAGCACGGAAACAGACCCTTCGGTCCAATCTGTCCATGCCGACCAGATATCCCAACCCAATCTAGTCCCACCTGCCAGCACCCGGCCCATATCCCTCCAAACCCTTCCTATTCATATACCAATCCAAATGCTTCTTAAAAGTTGCAATTGTACCAGCCTCCACCACTTCCCTGCAGCTCATTCCATACACGTACCACCCTCTGTGTGAAAAGGTTGCCCCTTAGGTCTCTTTTATATCTTTCCCCTCTGACCCTAAACCTATGCCCTCTAGTTCTGGACTCCCCGACCCCAGGGAAAAGACTTTGCCTATTTACCCTATCCATAATTTTTTAAAAATTCTATAAGGTCACCCCTCAGCCTCCGACGCTCCAGGGAAAACAGCCCCAGCCTGTACAGCCTCTCCCTATAGCTCAAATCCTCCAACCCTGGCAACATCCTTGTAAATCTTTTCTGAACCCTTTCACGTTTCACAACATCTTTCCGATAGGAAGGAAACCAGAATTGCACGCAATAATCCAACAGTGGCCGAACCAATGTCCTGTACATCCGTAACATGACCTCCCAACTCCTGTACTCAATACTCTGACCAATGAAGGAAAGCATACCAAATACCTTCTTCACTATCCTATCTACCTGCGACTCCACTTTCAAGGAGCTATGAACCTGCACTCCAAGGTCTCTTTGTTCAGCAACACTCCCTAGGACCTTACCATTAAGTGCATAAGTCCTGCTAAGATTTGCTTTCCAAAATACAGCACCTCGCATTTATCTGAATTAAACTCCAACTGCCACTTCTCAGCCCATCTGATCAAGATCCTGTTGTAATCTGTAGTAACTCTCTTCGCTATCCACTACACCTCCAATTTTGGTGTCATCTGCATACTTACTAACTGTACCCCTTAAAGCTAGCATCCAAATCATTTATGTAAATGACAAAAATTAGAGGACCCAGCACCGATCCTTGTTGCACTCCACTGGTCACAGGCATCCAGTCTGAAAGTTACTTCTTCAAAAAACTCAACCAAGTTTGTGAGACAAGATTTCCCACACACAAAACCATGTTGACTATCCCTAATCAGTCCTTGCCTTTCCAAATACATGTACATCCTGTCCCTCAGGATTCCCTCCAACAACTTGCCCACCACTGAAGTCAGGCTCACTGGTCTATAGGGCCTGGCTTGTCCTTACCACCCTTCTTAAACAGTGGCACCATGTTAGCCGACCTCCAGTCTTCCAGCACCTCACCTGTGACTATCAATGATACAAATATCTCAGCAAGAGGGCCAGCAATCACTTCTCGAGCTTCCCACAGAGTTCCAGGGCACACCTGATCACGTCCTGGGGATTTATCCACCTTTACGCATTTCAAGACATCCTCCTCTATCATATGGACATTTTGCAAGGTGTCACCATCTATTTCCCTACAGTCTTTATCTTCCATATCCTTTTCCACAGTAAATACTGATACAAAATACTCGTTTAGTATCTGCCCCATTTTCTGCGTCTCCACACAAAGGCCGCCTTGCTGATCTTTGAGGGGTCCTATTCTCTCCCTAGTTACCCTTTTGTCCTTAATGTATTTGTAAAAGCCCTTTGGATTCTCCTTAACTCTATTTGCCAAAGCTATCTCATGGCCCCTTTTTGCCGTCCTGATTTCCCTCTTAAGTATACTCCTACTTCCTTTATACTCTTCTAAGGATTCACTCGATCTCTCCTGTCTATACCTGACATACTTGTTCCTTAACTGTCAGTTACCACATCATGAGAATAGGAACTTTTATCTTCTGGACCTCATATCATTAGGCCGAGGGAGATTCCTACTCAGCGGTAATCACTACCAACTCAACAGGCAGGAACATTATTCCAGGCAGAAAGTATTCAGTGATAGGCATTCCAGGGAATGATGAGCAGGAAAATCGACGTTTTGTGCCAGAGTCACTCTCAACTCTGATCTCCAACAATTGCAGAACTCACTCTATTTCAAGGAATGATCCCTATTTTAAAGTGATGAGGATTGTGGAGGGAGTTACAACGCAGCATCAATCTTGGTTAGCTAAAGGCAATGGAAACACAGTCAATATCTTGGGTTTCTTTGCGTGAAATGGTGGAACTCCCATTATTCTCCTGCCCATAAAGAAAGAAATAAAACATTAGCAACGTTTCTGGACCTCTTCTGGACCCTGTCCTGTTTCACTTCAATTATTATTGTGTGTTGCTGCTGCAAATTGCAGTGAATACTGCGGTAGGATCATAATTGCTTCTGATATTTACATATTAATGGACCTAGCTCACCAGTATACATGGGGTAGGGGCTCTCAGAGTTACTGAGAATCCAGCAGGTAAAATAGTGACAGAATGATGCACTTTGGGAACAGGAAGAGGTAAAGTTGAGCACAATTTTACCTGTCAGTTCAAACTGCTCTTTGAGGAGATGGCAAAAAGGTCATCTAAGTTTACAAAGAGATCTTGATCAATTTGATCAATGGGCTGAGGTGTGGCATTAATTTGGATAAATGCAAGGTATTGCATTTTGGTAAAACAAACAAGGGCAGGACTTACACAGTTAATGCTAGGGCCTTGAGTTGTAGAACAGAGAAACTTAATCGTTCAGT
Organism: Chiloscyllium plagiosum; assembly: GCF_004010195.1. Classification (NCBI taxonomy): domain Eukaryota; kingdom Metazoa; phylum Chordata; class Chondrichthyes; order Orectolobiformes; family Hemiscylliidae; genus Chiloscyllium; species Chiloscyllium plagiosum. Next base: position 44,696,682 of record NC_057729.1, on the reverse strand, counting down.
TATATAACCCTTTGAAGTTTGTGTCACATATACATAGGGTGATTAAGAAGGCATTTAACACACTTGCATTCATTGTTCAGAGCTTTGAGTGTAGGAGTTCAGATGTCATGTTGAGGCTGTAGACGTCATTAGTGAGGCCTCTTTGGAGTATTGTGTCCAGTCTGGTTACCCTGTTATAGAAAGGATATTATTAAGCTGGAGAGTGTGCAGAAGAGATTTACCAGAATGTTGCCAGGAATGGAAGGTTTGAGTTACAAGGAGAGGCTGGATAGGCTGGGACTTTATTCACTAGAGAGTAGAAGGTTGAGGGGTGCCCTTATAGAAGTTTATGAAATGATGTGGGGTACAGGTAAGGTGAATGGGAGGTGCCTTTTCCCTCACGTGGGGAATTTCAAGACTTTGGGGCATATTTTTAAGATGAGAAGAGAAAGATTTAAAGAAGACATGGGAGCAATTTTTTTTACACAGTGAGTGTTTCATGTGTGGAATGAACTTCCAAACAATGACAATGTTTAAAAGATATTCAGATAAGTACATGAATAAGAAATGTTTGGAGGGATATGGACCAACACAGGCAGGTGGGATTAGTTTAGTTTGTGATAATAGTTGGCATGGACAGGTTGGATCTATTTCCATGCTGTATGATTCTATGACTGTATGATTGCAAGTGGAGGTACCTGAGACAAAAAGTCAACAACACTTAGAAAACTATGTGGGGTGAGCACCCTATGATAGGCATTTTAGAAGAAATAGTGAAATCACAGGAAGGTTATAAGGAGACTGGCTGAACACACATTCCTAATCAGAGTAAGCTTTGGCCAAAGATAAATTAGGCCCAGAGCACTTAGCTTCGGGACAGCAGTGAGAGAGGAACTGGATCCGAAAGTTACAGCAATACGGGATTGGGAAATAAAATCAGCAATATTATGGTAAAGTCATGACAGATTAGTTGATTTTGCTGGTAGGGATTGTGTATTGGTTGGATTTATCAATACTAGTAAGGTTTATTAATTTGCCAACGAAGTCAAGTAAACAAAAGTAAAACAATGCTGAAATAGGTAAAGTTAAGGCATGGCAGGGTGCTGTGGTTATGTGGAATTCATATCCTGCAGTATGTAGGAAGTTGTGGATGCTCCTAGTGACTTAGTTAATTGTATGAGCAGAAAGTGTCACATGCTGTAGAAACGTAAGCTCCAGGTTTTGGGTCCCAAGTGGCAACTTCAGTCACTGTGACACATCTGAGAGGTCAAGAGCTGCGTGAGTAGCACATTCACACCAAAGACAAAGTACATGGAGACAGAAGGGAAATGGATGAGCATTAGGCAGTCCCAGACAATTAGGCAGATGGTGCAGGAGTTTCCCGAGGTGCTGTATGCAAATCACTTTTCCATTTTGGAGTTTGGTGTTGGTTCTTCAGAGCACTGTAGTTGGAATCAAGTTTGTGGAATCATGGATATCTCAGCTCAACAAGAGTCATAGAGTCATAGAGATGTTCAGCACGGAAAGAGACCTTTTGATCCAACTCGCCCATGTTGACCAGATATCCTAACCTAATCTAGGCCCATTTGCCAGCACTTGGCCCATATCCCTCCAAACCCTTCATATTCATATACCCATCCAGATGCCTTTTAAATGTTGCAATTGTACCAAGCTCCACTACTTCCTCTGGCAGCTCATTCCATACATGTATCACCCTCTGCGTGAAAAGGTTGCCCCTTAGGTCCCTTTTAAATGTGTCCCCTCTCACCCTAAACCTATGCCATCTAGTTCTGGACTCACCCACCCCAGGGAAAAGACTTTGTATATTTATCCTATCCATGCCCCTTACGATTTTATAAACCTCTATAAGGTCATCCTTTAGCCTTAGACGCTCCAGGAAAAACAGCCCCAGCCAATTTAGCCTCTCCCTGTAGCTCAAATCCTCCAAATCTGGCAACATTCTTGTAAATATTTTCTGAATCCTTTCAAGTTTCACAACATCTTCTGATAGGAGGAAGACCAGAATTGCACGCAATATTCTAAAAGTGGCCTAACCAATGTTCTGTACAGCCGTAACATGACCTCCCAACTCCTGTACTCAATACACTGACCAATAAATGAAAGCATGCCAAACACCATTTTCTGGCAACATTCTTGTAAATCTTTTCTGAATCCTTTCAAGTTTCACAATATCTTCTGATAGGAGGAAGACCAGAATTGCACACAATATTCTAAAAGTGGCCTAACCAATGTTCTGTACAGCCGTAACATGACCTCCCAACTCCTGTACTCAATACACTGACCAATAAATGAAAGCATGCCAAACACCATTTTCACTACCCTATCTATCCCTGACCCAACTTACAAGGAACTATGAACCTGCATGCTGAGGTCTCTTTGTTCAGCAACACTCCTCAGGACCTTCCCATTAAGTGTATAAGTCCTGCTCTGATTTGCTTTTCCAATATTCAGCACCTCGCATTTATCTAAATTAAACTCCATCTGCCACTCCTCAGCCCATTAGTCCATCTGATCAAGATCCCATCGTACTCTGAGGTAATCTTCTTCACTGTCCACTACACCTCCAATTTTGGTGTCATCTGCAAACTTTCTAACTATATCTCCTATGCTCACATCCAAATCATTTATATAAATGACGGAAAGCAGTGGACCCAGGGCCAATCCTTGTAGCACTCCGCTGGTCACAGGCCTCCAGTCTGAAAAACAAGCCTCCACCACCACCCTCTGTCTTCTACCTTCGAGCTAGTTCTGCATGCAAATGTTTCATTCTTTCTGTATTCCATGAGATCTAACCTTGCTAACCAGATTCCCATGAGGAACCTTGCCAAACGCCTTACTGAAGTCCATATAGATCACATCTACGGCTTTGCCCTCATCAATCCTCTTTGTTACTACTTAAAAAAAACTCAATCAAGTTTGTGAGACATGTTTTCCCATGCACAAAGTCATGTTGACTATCCCTAAGCAGTCCTTGCCTTTCCAAATACTTTCCAACAGAAGAGGAAGAAGGGGGAAGATCGGTTGCAATAAGGTGTTGATTATTCTAGGAGGTTCAGACAGGCATTTCTGTTGACAGGGAAGTACACCAGTACTGCTTGTTAACTTCCTGCCTACAATGCCAGTGTCTTAGGGATGTGTATAAATCAAACAATGTAGTTCAACAACGTCACCAGAGTTGTGAAGGTATGAATCCTGTCTCTTATTCACTACTCACACCCCAGTCTTCTCACTACTCACAGTATCCCCCTTCTCCTCCACTTCCCTTCGCTCACCTGCAGCCATTATCCCAAACTTCACGCGGCCTCTTCTTGATCATAAACACCAACTCTGCACCAAGCTTTCCCTTTTATCCCAACTCCAACTTCTCCACTACACATCGTGAAATATGCGGAAAATATTCTAGCAGTTCAGGTTCTGCCAATTTTGAAAAAGCCTCATGAGATAATCAATAATATAGTCCTGACTCTCTTGCAGGAGAAGGACATGCAGAATTTGCAGCAAGTCGCAGCCAGATGAACCTAAGTTTGCCTGCTCATCCATTCTCTTTGAAATAGATAGTGATGTCCATTGCAGACACTGAGGCAGTTGGCAAGCTGGAGTACATATTGCACAGGATTTATTTACACCTTTTCCCCTTATTGCTTCTACCTCACACTAGGCACCTGGTATGACAAGCTGCAGCTGCTTTCATTAATCACTCCTTTCTCTGCTCTGTAATAAAGGTCAATTTTGTTCCTGTTTCTCCTTCTCTTTTGCCTGCACTTCTTGCAGCACGGTTGGTGCTGATGATTGGTCCCACATTAGTGCAAAGTCGTGCACATGACTAAAGTCTGGATACATGGTCAGGGAATATACTACAAAACACCCCCCCAACCCCCGAAGCTATCCAAACAGTAAAAGCACAGCAACTTTTAATACATTTCTGGTAGCTATATAACTCTTGTCACACCTGTGCCAGATTCTTGACAGGAAACATGAGCCATGACTGAAGGGGATAGCCGTTGTCATGTCTGTGCCCTGGCAATCTGATTGGACCAAGGTGAAGCAGAGGACTGATGTGGGATAATGAATCAAGACTGTTGGCAGGAAACTGGAAAAAGCCCAGCAAAATTCTTTTCTGCCAAAAATTATAAACAAACTGGATATTGAGGGAGCAGGATCTCTTTCTGGTCATAAAGGTGCCCGGGGGGGGCACAGTGATAGGGAGAATCCAAGACAATGTGGGTGCAGTCTAAGTCACCTTAAACCTACAATCAGGCAAATCCCGAAATTACCTCATCAACTTTTACAAGCGGAACTGCAATGTACCTCTTTCGTTGAGAAAAGATACATCATGTCAAAGCTTCTCATCTTGCACTCAGGATAATTTGCAAGAAAAACTATAAGAAGGGGCTGAATAGGCTGGGGTTATTTTCCCTGGAATGTCAGAGGCTGCGGGATATCCTTACAGAGGTTTATAAAATCATGAGGGGCATGGATAAGGTCAATAGGCAAGGTCTTTTCCCTGGGGTGAAGGAGTCCAAATCTGGGATTGCATAGGTTTAAGGTGAGAAGGGAAAGATTTAAAAGGGACTTAAGGGGCAACATTTACATGCAGAGGGCAGTGCTTGTATGGAATAAGCTGCGAGAAAAAGTGGTGGAAGCTGATATGATTACAACATTTAAAAGGCACCTGGATGAGTATATGAATAGGAAGGGTTTAGAGGGATATGGACCAAGTGCTGGCAAATGAGACTGGTCAGCATGGACAAGTTGGACAAAAAGGTCTGTTTCTGTGCTGTGTATCTCTGACTCTATGACTCTAAACAAGAAAACATGATTTCATCATCAAACGGTGCATTCTCCATAGTGAGCAGATCAACAACTAGAACCCATTTGCCGACCAAACTTAAAGCATATTTCCAGCTTTTCTTATAGAAGAGTAAAAAAGTGTTGTTCCCCTTTGCATTGGTATTCTTGCAAATTATCCTGATGAATAGAAGATGATGTGTTTCAACAAAATGTTGAAGAAGTCGGGGGACTTTCACAAGATGGCCTTACTCGAGAAGGTTATTAAAAGCATCTCTCCAAAAGTCACCGTAACTAGGAGCAGTGTCTCAGCAGTTTACGATTCACCAAAGAGTTGGTTATTACATAATGACGCCTTCTCCAGACCAAACCCCTCGCCATTAAGCAAGGTGAGAACGGTTCTGCCAGTGGCCATCAATGGATACAGTTGCCCGCAATTTCTATGCCAGATGATTCTTTTACCATGGATCCAGTGACAATGTCAACAGAACTGGAAAATGTTACTGATGTTACCTGCCACTGCTTGGAACGAATCTGCTGCATAAAAGATTCACTGGCACATTAATGCCACAGGAAGTGCTGACCATGCCCTGATTCAGGAGTCTAGGCTTGACAGTGGCAGGTCGCATATTTCAGTGACATTCACATTTGTGAAGTAAGTGAACCCAAAACTTCATTTCAAAAGACACGTAATGCAGATGCTGGGAAGTCGGTACTAGAAACAGAAAATACTCCGCGAGTCATAGAATCATAGAATAGCTACAGTGTGGAGGCAGGCCATTCAGCTCATTGAGTCGACACTGACCCTCCAAAGAACATTCCACCCAGATCAATTCCCCTACCCTATCCCTGTAATCCTGCATTTCCCATGGCTAATCCACCTCATCTGCATATCCCTGCACACTACAGGCAATTTACCATAGCTAATCCAGCTAATCTGCACATCTTTGGATGTGGGAGGAAACCGGAGCACCTAGAGGAAACCCACCCAGACACGGAAAGAATGTGCAAACTCCACGCAGACAGTCGCTTGAGGGTGGAATCAAACCTGGGTCCCTGGCACTGTGAGGCAGCAATGCTAGCATCTCTGGAGGAAGAACCAGACTTAACTTTTCAGGTTCATAGCCTTGCATCAGAAAGAAACAGTTCTAACTCAAGATGCATTATGCACCTCTTCAAATCCCATCTCACTCTGTCCATCTGTCTAACATAAAGTGGTATCGCCATGGATTCTTGCTTTCCATCAGACCCCTCTTGCTTCACCGTAGCCTTCACCTTTTGCTTTCTGATGCCCAGGACTTGCCACCTGGCCAGTTATTGTAGCTTCATCACCAAGAGCACTACTAACAGCACAGCTCTGATGAAGGAAATCTCTGACACTCACAACCACTAGTTCAGATGTTTTCACTGCATATCCCTTAGAGGTGGGATCAATGCACGGTGTGTTACTGGGCATGTATGCACTGCAACAACAGTGGGAGGAGAGATAACATGTGTGCCACCTCTCTGGGTGTTGAGATTGCCATCAAGGGCTGTGACAGAGCACTCTGTTGCAGATTTAAATTGGGTAGAATACAGGGAAAGGTTGGTGAGCATGCAGAAGAGCTGCTCCATGCATTGGTAGACCTCCTAGGCAGCCATTTGCCATTTCCAAGGAGTATGGAGGCAGCTGGCTCCAAAATGGCATAGGCACCTGGCACATGTAGTGTGCTTATGCAGTGCAGGAGTGGTGGCCGATCATTGATAACAATTCAGGACCATCTGAACAGGACCAATGTGATTTCCCTGACTCAGCAATGTATGGCAAACTGTGAGATGCTGACATTGTCACTGGATCCATGGTAAAAGAATCATCTAGCATATAAATTGTGGGCAACTGTATCCATTGATGACCACTGGCAGCACCGTTCTCACCTTGCTTTATGGCTAGGGGTTTGGTCTGGTGAAGGTGTCATTATGTAATAACCAACTCTTTGGTGAATCATAAACTGCTGAGACACTGCTCCTAGTTATGGTAGCTTTTGGAGAGATGCTTTTAATAACCTTCTTGGGTAAAGTCATCTTGTGAAAGTCACCTGACTTCTTCATTTGTCCACCACTGCCATTCTGCCACCTCTGTTTCATCTCTGTACTGTGCTGCCACTCACTAACGTTTGAATTCATGGCTCCCTTTGTGTGATAATTCACTTTTTTTTCTCCTGACAGGCCTTAAACTCCATTGAATTCTTTGAAGGAAATTCAGCATCACATTTTATCTCCAAAAACCTTTTTCAGAATTCCTCCAACACCACTGAAAACAAGAGGAGCAAAAGAAAGCCAAAAGCGCCTCACCATATTAAATAAAGCTACCATAGTCCTAACAGACCATAGGGCTGACTGGTGGTGGTTTAACCTGAGGGTCACCATGCCTCATATGGGGGGAGATATTGAGAAGGAGAGTCCTTCATGTTAGTCACAACCAGTGTGGGAATTGGACCCATTCTGTTAACATCGCGAACCAGTCATCCAGTCAACTGAGCTGACCAGCCCCAAAAAAGATGTTACTAATAAGACCAAGAAGATCCAAAATGGCAGGTTGGATGCTAAATCTATAATAGATGCTGAGTGAAACATGATTTCCCACTCTGCATGTTCTTGGTCTGTGCATTTCACTCCCAGTCCTAACAACCTCCCAAACTTGGCAGGTCTCCCAGGTCTAGCCAAAAGTGGCTAAAAATGGATCGGCCACTATCTTTAGATCCCAAAACTGGTTAATACATTGGAGTTGAGTTTTGTTGCCTGCATGTTTAAAAATGAAAGGAGGTAAATTCCGATTATAATTTGAGTTCTGCCAACACATGTCATCATACAATAATACAGCATGAAAACCAACTATCTGGTGAAAAACAGTTTAATATTCGGGCAACATGGTGGTTCAGTGGTTAGCACTGCTACCTCACAGCATCAGGGACCTGGGTTTGATTCCTGCCTCGGGTGACTGTCTGTGTGGAGCTTGCACATTCTCCCTGTGTCTAGATGGGTCTCCTCCGAGTGCCTCTGTTTCCTCCCACAACCCAAAAGACGTGCAGGTCAGGTGAATTGGCCATGCTAAATTGCCCATAGTGTTAGGTGCATTAGTCGGGGTAAGTACAGGGTAGGAGAATGGGTCTGGATAGGTTAATCTTCAGAGGGTCAGTGTGGACTTGTTGGGCCAAATGGCCTGTTTCCATATTGTAGGGGGATCTAATCTAAACAAAAAAATTTAAGAAACCAAACTCATGCTTTAGGGGTTCCTTTTTAGCAAATCTGAATAATTCATTTATAACTGAGCAAAACGATGGTTTTAGCTGTGACACTTCTCGGCTTCAATCTGGAACCCAGTTGGTGGGTTCATTGACAGACTGTTCTTGGTTCAGATTGAGCCAGTTATTGAGTTGGATGTTGTCCTTAGTCTGCTCACTTAATTCGGAATGATTGAGTTCCTGATTTCAATTCATGCTCTAAAGATTGGCAGTGACTGTTATTCTATTCTCTCTTCTGTGTTTAAAGTATAGAGCACTTCCAAGTACGCTATGCTAATATACATGGAAACTCTCATATTTCAGCAGGTTGTACGAAAACATGACTGAAGCCAGTTATTTATGCAAAAGATGGAAAGAGATACTTGTTACATGATATCTTTTTTTTTAACATCTTCATAGTGAGATAGAAGCTCCTTTCTAGCAATGGTATGTAGGAACGAAAAAACGTAAGGAATGTGAGACAACAGATCTACGGATGGTTTCCTGTAATAATAGTGGTTTTGAAGACTGATGTTTACAATAACTTTTGAAATGTTGGCCACAGAGCATACGTTTTTGAGATGAACATGGTGTCCACATCCAGTCCTTCCATATAACTTGCTGTTATAATCTTGGCTGCTCAAATGTTCTGTTATTCAGAATGGGCATGTGCCGATGTACTGGGAATGATTTCATTGACGATTATGAATTGCTTTGTCTGCAGTGTAATTACATAAACTATGTCAACTGTCATAGGGCTGAGAAAAGCTCAAAACTATATTAAAATAATTAACAGTATCCAATAAAAGTAAGTTGACAATACAGCAGCTATTATATGCACACAGGAGCAATGTGAAGCTTGGATACACTGCTGATGTTTGAATGCTTGTCTAATCCTGCCATCAAACTAGTAGCCCGGAAACTTGAATGCAGGCATCAAGGTTGAAAAATGTTTCATCTGCATTGCATCCTAACATAGGTGTCATTTATAAAATGTTAACACAAGGGTAAGAACTGGCAACACTTTGAATTGCTCTGATTGATTTCCCCATGACGAGAAAAATAAATGGAAATGCGATTGCATACATGATGTAACCCTTCCTCTACTTATGGATACACAATCAGTATAGCAACATGGGAAAACATTTATTCACAAATTTCAGGAAATATGCCGCGTTGCATAACACGGATCACAACCCGAGATAATGGAAATAGCTTTTAGTCAAATATTGTTCTCAGTAGTTTACTGCACTCTTCTCCTGAAGGCATTGACTCTGTAATGGGATACAGATTCACATGTGTCACTCATCTTCTGGTACTTTGTCCAAGTGGCTATTAATCATGTGTAACTTCAGCAGGTGGTGTGCACAAGCCCAATCCTGTCTTCGCCTGATATTCCAACATGTCTATTTCCAGCACCAGTCAATGGAGAGCAATCTAGCTGGTATATCTGGGGCTGAATTTTTTGCTATGTCCCTGTAACATATAGTTTGGGGCAAACCCATTATCCCTTGGCCAATCTGATGACAACTATTTAAAGGCCACTGGGGTGTTAATTGGCTTGAGATGGGTTTTTCACATTGTCATGAAGGATATCTTGTTGCCATGAACTGTCAGTCCACCAGGAGCAATGGTCACTGTTTGTATGACAGCAGTCCACAAGGAAAGCATCTTGCAATAGAGCCAGACTCTGAGGAGAGTGTGAGGTGTCATCTGGGCCAGACAAGCAAGCCCTTTTTGAAGATGGGGCAGGAGTAAGGGGTCAGTGTGTGACAGATGAAAGGGAGGGGGGGTAAAGCAAAAGGCTAGAGTTCACACTTTGAGGAGGGGGCCCTCCAGTAGGTACAGTGAACCTGCAAAATTGGCAACTTCCACTTGCCTGGCCTCCAGATCAGCAGGCTACTCCTGGCAGATGAGACACTTGGCATCAGAGGCGATGGGAGAAGGTTTTTACGTGGCCAGACTCAGCCCACAGTCATAAACAGCATTTCAATGCTTCCTTCCCCATTAGTAAAATTAAAGTAAGGTGCTGACAGATGGTAAAAACAGTGCCCACTTTTATGTCTTCTCCTCTGTTGCCAACCTCAGCATACCGTAAAATTCTGACCTTTGTCACTCTTACCTCTTTCTTTCTGTTCTATTGATACTAACGTTGCTGTGGTTCTGTTCGCCGAGTGGAAGTTATTGTTGCAAAGACTCCTTCTTTGTCACATTGATAGTAGTAATATATTGACATTAAGTATACAATTAGTTAGGAGAAAGTGAGGACTGCAGATGCTGGAGATCAGAGCTGAAAATGTGTTGCTGGAAAAGCGCAGTTGGTCAGGCAGCATCCAAGGAGCAGGAGAATCGACGTTTCAGGAAGAAGGGCTCATGCTCGAAACGTCGATTCTCTTGCTCCTTGGATGCTGCCTGACCAACTGCGCTTTTCCAGCAACACATTTTCAGTATACAATCAGTTACACAGGAATCCCATTTTGCATAAGTCCATGGGAGCCACATCACTCAGTGTTCTTTCATCTGTGCTCTTAATTATCACTCAGTGTCACATTTTCTTTTCCAGGCATATGCATGATTTTTAAATGCATGGTTTGAGAATTCAGCTTCATTGAAATAATTGTAAGCTCTTCTCACAAACATTTTCCAAGAAAATCAATGAATTATGTTATATACAAATAACGCTTCTTCCATATTGTTGCTGATATATATTTCAACATGATTTACAGCCAACGCAAGACTCAATGGCTCCTGCTCAATATTTTTGCTGATATGAAGTCAGATTCTTTGTTTTTCAATCCCATTTCATCATCTTGCAGGAAAACAACATTCACACATGATGCTGTCAGCATTAACAGCCGGTTTGAATGGTATCTCATAATTCAGCACGACTAAAACAGACATGCTTGGCAGCACAGCTTTCATGTTGTGGAAGACAATCAAACATTCTTATATCCATTTGAATTTTCTACCTTTCTTCAACAAGTCTGTTAAAGGTGCAATGACAGTGATGACGTTTAGAACAAACATGCAATAAAATCCATTCCTGCAACATAATGCAAAATTTCACATTTCATCCCAGGGATCAGAAAATTCAAATTAGCCTGTACCTTTCCCTCTTTAGGAGCTACTTAAACTTGTCTCACAGTTTGACCCAAATAAGTCACCTTTGCTTTGGTGAAGTCACTCTCAGCCAGATTTATAACTAAGTTGGCTTTTTAATAACCAAATAGTTCAGTCAAGTGGTATAAATGTCCTTTTCAGGTTTCGCCAAAAACATGCAAATAACCAATCTAAACAACACTATTATTTTGTCCTTCAATGGTATCATTGTTTAATACTTGGAATGTTGCTGGTGCATTTTTAAATTGCAAATGGCATGACTTTGTACTGATAAAGTCTATCCAGTATTTCAAAAGCTGATACTTATTTGACTGTATCAATCAATGGAACATGCCAGTATTCTTGTAGCAAGTTGCAATGCATCATGGATGTATAATTAATTCAATGCAGTTCGACCGTCCCCTTATAGGATATGAATCTGCTTTGTTAGCTTTGTGATAATCAATACAGATCGGCAATCTCCAGCACTGTGACTCCGTTCAATCATATCATTGTCCCGAAAGAATTTAATATTTTCCCACTTGAGGTAATCTATCTGGTTTGAGCCCATATGGCTGTTATTTTATGTGTAGTCCACCTCCCACAGTAACATCATGTACAGCCAAAACTGTTCTCCCTAGTTTATTAGTTTTAATTATGAAATAGGATTATAAATCAATTCAATAGTTTTTTTGGAAGATAAAATATGATACTGCTAACATTTTAAATGCCTCCAATTTTTCCAGTCTGATTATTGAAGGGTCAACTTTTGAATTTTCAATAGCTGATTAATTCTCCAATTGTTCTGACATTTCTATTTCACTCCTTATTTCTTTCACTACTCTAAGTACACTTTTCTCTTAACTATTGCTCAATCCTAATTCCTTTTCAACAAAGTAACATGACACACAATCTGACTCTTCCTTCTGACTGGAGTAGTCATTACATAATTCACATCATTCAGTTTGTTTTTGATTTGATAAAGTGCAGGGACACTTGTGTTTAATATTTTCCCAAGGCAGGCAACAACATTGAGCTCTTATGTTAGAGACATGGAATATTTGAAACTTTTTAACATTTCTTGTTTCATTGTTGTTGAGCACTTTAAATACTGTTCAGCCAACTCATGGTCTTTGGCCAGTTTCTCTCTGAAATTTGGAACATAGTTTAGAAGCATAGTTTCTAAGTTTGGCTTTATCAATTTCTTTTTAACCACTTCTTCTCATTTGATGTCCATATATTAGTTCCAAAGGATTAAATCCTATGGTTTCATTAGAAATGACTCCATTGGCAAATAGTAACAAAGGAATTTCCTATACCAATCATTAAGACATACTTGGCTGTAAACTCCAAACATCATCCTCAAAGATTGATGCCAACTTGCCAATGGACCTTTGAGATTGTGGGTGATAAGTAGAAGACACAGCTTGTTTTATCCCCAAACTAGTCAAAAAACTTTTGAATATTTGTGACATAAAATTTAGGCCTTAAACTGATTGCACTTTTTGGTAAACCATATCTCATAAAGAAGTTGAACTAACTTTTCCACTCCCACTGGTTGGAATGCTGTTCAGAGGGTTAGTGCAGACTCGATGGGCTGAATGGCCTCTTTCTGGTCTGCAGGGATTCTATAATTCTATGACACATGGTAATTTCCATTCACGACACTGCCACCTTGCCTGACCCGATCAGACCCTTGGAAATTCAAGCCAAGGAGAGGATTTTTCTTGTAACACCATGCCAAAACATCCTTTACCATCTTCCCCCTCCCCCTCACTTCAAAGACATGCTTCCAACTTCACAATTGTACTGCAACTTTCCCCAGAGTCTGCAGCCCCCAATCCTAAGGGCTAAAGTGCCAAGGCTCCGTGTAGTGGCAATGGACCCGCCTTCCTTAGTTTCTGAAGAGGTTTCTAATAGACTGAATGTGGTCTACCCCTTGCACTAACAAGCTCAGACAACCCCAGGAAAGAGATACACAATCTCCAGAACCCTATCATATCCCTGGTTTGGCTGCTATGGTATCAATGGACTGATCATGATCCACTCCTTTGACTCTGAGTGAGATCTTCCTACTGACTGTGGCCACTCCCTTGCACTGTGATGGGAAGTTGCCCTTAACTTACTGCACTGGATGCCCTAATGAATAGGTACCTCCACGGACTTCAGTCAGGTGGACTCTCCTAAGAGCTGGACACAGGCTGCCTGCTTGCTGCACCTGTCGTGTGTTTGCTGGGCTCCTCACTGGCACAGGTGAGTATGAGATTGATGTAACATCCTGCTGTATGCCTACTGGACTGAGGATTGCAGACCAGCAAGACAAACTGCCTTGTTGTGCATCAGTATTTACTGTGGAAAAGGATATGGAAGATATAGACTGTAGGGAAATAGATGGTGACATCTTGCAAAATGTCCAGATTACAGAGGAGAAAGTGCTGGATGTCTTGAAACGGTTAAAGGTGGATACAACCCCAGGACCTGATCAGATGTACCCGAGAACTCTGTGGGAAGCTCGAGAAGTGATTGCTGGGTCTCTTGCTGAGATATTTGTATCATCGATAGTCACAGGTGAGGTGCCAGAAGACTGGAGGTTGGCAAACGTGGTGCCACTGTTTAAGAAGGGCGGTAAAGACAAGCAAGGGAACTATAGATCAATGAGTCTGACCTTGGTGGTGGGCAAGTTGATGGAGGGAATCCTGAAGGACAGGATACACATGTATTTGGAAAAGCAAAGACTGACTCGGGATAATCAACATGATTTTGTGCGTGGGAAATCATGTCTCACAAACTTAGGAATTCCCTGGCTGTTCTCTGTTTGGCTTGTCCTATAATAGTAGTGTTGTCCCAGTCGAATTCATGTTGCTTGTCATCTGCGTGTGTGGCTACTAAGGATAGCTGGTCGTGTTGTTTCGTGGCTAGTTGGTGTTCATGAACACCAACTTGTTTTCTTGTTGAATTTTCCCACCATCAACTTGTTTGTTGAGTTTGGTAAGACGGCAATGTAAATAATGATGAAGCAAGTTGTAGAGTTAACAGGATGGTTAAGAATTGTTAATCCCTGTCAATTGGAATCTTGCAGCTGCCTAGTGAGAAAGTATAAAAGATAGAGCAAAATGATCGCCATGTCAAGATGCAATTGTCACCTAATTCTGTCACACATCTCATTATGGACAAGCAGGAGGCTGGAAGAATACAGCAGCCAGACAACATCAGAAGGTGAGGAAGTCAACGTTTCAGGTGTAATCCCATTATTGCCCATGTCACTCACACCCCTACAAAATTTTCCCATTGGTTCCTATTCCTAGTTTTAGATTGGAATCCTACAGAATCTGCTCAAATCTTGGTATGCAGTTCTTCAAATTCTCACATTGGAATTTAAGGCACAGGTTTAATTAAGGGTTGATGTTGCTGCTTTTCCTGATCTGCATGTCATTGTTGTCAAAATTGAACTGCATCTTTAATGCTGTAATCCTGTAATCCTGCCAATAAGAATTTTTATTTCACAAAAGAAATTGCGATATAATAGATATGTACGTATAACGTATGGTTAAAACTTTCAAAGCACATGGTCAAATTAATCCCAAAGCACCCTTTTACAGTACTCACTCTTGATTACTCCTTTGGACTTAATTTAACTGTGACTTCAATACCCAGTCTTTAGAATGCAATTCCTTCTTTATGTATCCTTCTTACAACTGAGCTTAAACTTTCTTAGCTTCAAATAGCCTCTTTTGGTCTTGAACTTTTACTAAAATTCTAACAACATTTAACAATTCAAAATATCTTCACTCTTTCTCAGCTACAACTGTTTCATGCATCCAGCTTGTTATGGACCAGGCCAGGTTCCCTCAAAACATTTCAAGAAAGTAGGCAAGATTAGAGTAGTGCTAGAAAAGCTCAGCAGGTCAGGCAGCATCCGAGGAACAGGAAAATCAAGGTTTTGGGCCAAAGCCCTTCATCATGAATCATCGGGCTTTGGCCCGAAATGTCGAATTCCCTGCTCCTCGGTTGCTGCCCGACCTTCTTTGCTTTTCCAGCACTACTCTAATCTTGACTCTACTCTCCAGCGTCTGCAATATCCACTTTGGCTTATTTCAAGAAGGTAGCCTAGACCTGACTTTTTCTTATTTTAAAGATCGATGTGAAGTGGATATTCCAGGTGTGATGCAGCTGGTCAAGCGACTCAGTTTTAAGCAAAACAGAATTTATTTAAACACTACAGTCGAAATATGAACAAAAGAAAACAGAATGTGGAATAGCTTAATTATTTGAAAACCCAACAGACACGATATAGCAACTTAACAAAAGAGCTGTTCCAATTCCCGTAACATTCGATAAACACAGTCCTTGGCAAAAGTCAAATTCAAACTCAGGTTCTTACAGCTATAGAAATTTCAGATAGAAGAGTCAGGCAAGAAACATCAGTTGAAGCATGGAGCCTTTTTTCACAGTAATAGCTTCTCTGCTACCAGCAGTTTCTGACTGCCTGCAAAAACAAACCAAGCCAGAAAAAAAACGTGAACTGGGAGAACAGGCCACTCCCCTACCACTGTGTAAAGTAACCATTTCCAGGCATATCAGCACCTCTGTCTTTACGGCCCCTCTTGAAAAAAAACAAAGACAACATAACCTTGTTAAAGGGGGAGGATTATTATAGGCTTAAGTTAAGAATCCTGCAGAGCTCTCCCAAACTAGTAACAAAATTATGTTTTCCAAGTGATGGATGTTTCCCCTACCCTAAGCTCAAAAAGACTTTTGGAATCTTCTGTCTGAAAGTATATGCATTATATTCTTTACTTTGTTCTTCATAAACTTTCTGAACAAAAACAAAGACCCAATAATCCAACACTACTTTTGCCTATTCAGTCAACCTGTCTATATTCCCTTTCAGATTTCTTATGTCCACATCATAACATGCTCTCCCACCTAATTCTGTATTGTCAGCAAATTTGGATAAATTACACTCTGCTCCCTCCTCCAAGCCATTAATATAAATTGTAAATAATTGAGGCCCTAGGACTAATCATTGAGACACTGCACCAGTTGTATCTTTCCAACTGTAATTATCTCACTAATTCTCACGCTGTCTTGTCTGTATTAACAGATTAACAATCCATGCTAATGCATTTCCCTTAATATCGCGAGCATCTAGCTACTGCAATAAACTGTTCTGTGGCACCTTCTTGAATTGCTTCTGCAAATCCAAATACATTACATCTACAAATCCCCTTTATCAAACCTGCTTGCCATATGACCAAAGTCCTCGAGCAAATTGTCAAGCATGATTTCCCTTTCAAAAACCATGTTGACTCTGCTTGATTGCAAATTGCTTTTCGAAATGTCTAGCTATTTCTTCTTGAATAATGGACTCTGGCATTTTCTCAATGGAAGTTGTTAATTGGCCCATAATCTCCTGCTTCTGTTGCCCTCCCTTCCTGAATAGGAACAGCACATTAACAGTTTTTGATCCACTGGAACCATCCCAGAATCCGCTGGAATATTTTGACAAATGTCTTCATGACCTCTGTAGTCTTTTTTTCACAAACCTTCAATGAAGCCATTAGGTCCTACTAACTCATGTATCTTTCGTCTCATTAGTTTGCCAAATATTTTGTTCCTACTGATAAAGACAAGATCTTTCCTCCCATTAACACTTTGCTCATCTTCTATCATTGAAATGTTTATGTCTTCCATTGTGAATTACTTTATTGTGTTTATTAATTATTTTAATATTATTCTCAATTGTGTAAATTGCTTCTATATACCGTAGAAGCTCTTGCTGTCTGTTTCCATATTTCTTGCCAACAAACTTACAAAATCAATTTTTTTTCCTTTTTTTATTGGCCTTTTAGTCATCCTTTGGTAGTTCCTAATCATTTGGCCTACCAGTAGTTTTTGTCACTGTCTATAACTGATTTTTTTGATTGGATACTTTCCTTGACCATCCATCAGTTTTGCTGAGCATTTGGAATATCTGCTTAAATGTATGTCACTGCTCATCCATTGACCATCCCTTTAGTCTATTTTCCCTGTCCACTTTAGACTATTCTTTCTTATACCCATGTAATTGCTGTTATTCAAGTGGAAAGAACTAGTTTGAGACCTCAAATGCTTTCTTTCAAACTGAATCTGAAATTCTACCATGTTGTGATCACTACCCTCCAGAGGATCCTTAATTAGAAGATATCTTTTCAATCCTACCTCATGACACATTACTAGATCGAAAACAAGCTGATCCCAATTAGGTTCTACAACATACTGCTCGAAGAAGCAATTCATAATACACTCTAGAAATTTGTCTACTATGTCACCCTCACTAATCTGATTCATCCAGTCAATGTACAGATTAATATCACCCACGAGGTTGTAGTACCAATCTTACATTCCTCAATTCTTTGCTGATTTGTACTTTGTCCTACTGTGAGGCAACTTCTCAGAAGCCTTTAAACAGCTCCCTCCCATGGCATCTTTCCTTTGCTATTCCTTGTTTCCACCCATAATAATTTTGGAGAAGCCTTCAGACTTCAACCAGTCAAATTGCCACTCCAGCCCTTCTTTCTCTCACATGGTTATTGACAGGCAGAAGGCCTTTGTTATCAATAACTGGCCAGTGATCCTCAGACCAATAAATTACTTGTTGCAAACCAAAGCTCCATTTGTACACAACCTTTTGACTCAAGCTCATCTGCAAGCTATAAATCAGCAACTGTGTAAACACTGTCAGGTTGCTTATTTTCAAAAACATGCCATTAAACTGGTTTTTAACAAAGTTATTTTCCCATTTCAGTCCACAGTTAAACATAAGGAAAAATACAAAGACACAGTAGAAGAACATAGAACAGTACAGCCCAGTACAGGCCCTTCGGCCCACAATGTTGCGTCAACCTTTTATCCTACTCTAAGATCAAAGTAGCCTTCATTTTACTATTATGCATGTGCCTATCCAAGAATCGCTTAAATGTACCTCATGTCTCTGACTCTACTACCACTGCTGGCAGTGCATTCCACGCACCCACCACTCTCTGTGTAGAGAACCTACCTCTGACATCTCCCCTAAACCTTCCTCCAATCACCTTAAAATTATGCCTCCTCATGATAGACATTTCTATCGTGGGAAAAAGTCTCTGGCTATCCACTCTATCTATGCCTGTCATCATCTTGTACACCTCTATCAAGTCACACTTCAACCTTCTTTGCTCCAATGAGAAAAGCCCTAGCCTCTCAACCTTTCTTCATAAGACATGCCCTCCAGTCCAGGCAGCATCCTGGTAAATCTCCTCTGCACCCTCCCTAATGCTTCCACATCCTTCCTATAATGAGGTGACCAGAAGTGAACACAATATTCCAAGTGTGGTCTAGCCAGGGCTTTATAGATCTGCAGCATAACCTCACAGCTCTTAAATTCAATCCCCCTGCTAATGAAAGCCAACACATCATATGTGTTATTAACAACCCTATCAACTTGGTTGGCAACTCTGTGGGATCCATGGACGTCCTCACCAAGATCCTACTGTTCCTCCACACGGCCAAGAATCCTGTCTTTAACCCTGTAATCTGCATAGAAACAAATCAATTTACACTTTTCCAAGTTAAACTCCATTTACCACTTCTCAAAGAGATTTTGATCAAATTATTCCTGAATGAATTCGATTCTGAAAAGTCTCAGCAGATTGGGAAACTAATAATGTGACGCACCCTATTCTAGAAGAATGGGAGACAGAAAGTGGGAAACTTTAGGTTAGTTCCTACATCTTACGGTCTTATTTGCATTATTTCTTTTTGGACCAGGCAGCCTTGTATGTAATGAAATATGGGGCAATGGCCAAATGCAATTGCCTGCAGGTTTAGATAATGGAAGGACGTAGAGGAAAAGAAGCCAGCGAGCAAGTAATTGATTGATAGATTCTAAAGATGACAAAAACTTGAATAAGGATATTAGCAATGGTCGGGTAAAATTAGGGTGAATGTGGACAGTATTTTGGAAGGGGAAGTAATAGCATTAGAGATAGGAAAGACCTAGGAGTTGAATCTCAGCTGTCAGTTGGGCAATTAGGCAAAGCTTTTGCATAGTTTCACTCAGAAATTGGAAGGAAATAACAAGTTGCAAAAGTGAGATATAAATTTGACAATTGGAGAACATAACAATCCATCTGATTTGGGCCTTCAGGGAATCTAACAGTAACGAGTATTGTGAAAATAAATCTAAACATTATTCAAAGTATGCACAATGCTTTGGATTCAACATATGCAGCTGCATCCTTTTCAGTCTTTGGCATTTGTTATTTCCCTAAGTTAAATCATCATTCGGTTTTGGGTAAAGTCATCTTTCGGAATTCGTAATCCAAACATTGCTTCATTTCTTCTGGAACAGCTAATGATGCCAGTTGATTTTATGCAAATTAATTTGGATTGGTCTATTTGTACAGTAGAGTTTTTGTTTCCCAGTTGTGGTCAGCAAAGTTAAAAACAAAGCCAGCAACACTTTTTTTCTATTTAACCTATTTTCCTTAACAACCTGTTTGGAGATGTTATTACACACATCTGGAGCAAGCAGCACTTGAATCCAGGCCTCAAGGTCCAGTGAGTAGGGAGGCTCCTACTGCACCACAAAAGGGCCTTAAATTGGTGTCAACATTAAATCAAGGGTGAGAAGCAGTGCACTTGTTCCTAATCTGACTGCAGCTGACTCCTTTTTACTGGTGACGTGTTGCATTGGAAGATAACGTAAACACATGGCATCATTACTGACCCCAACAATCTTTTAATCATTTCAAGCTATCTAAGAACTTCCTTAACATGGAAGTCTTGTGGTGCAGTGGTAGTGTCCCTACAACTGAGACAGAAGACCTAGGTTCAAAAGCCACCTGCTCCAGAGGTACGAGATTACATTTCTGAATGGGTTATAGCTACATGGGTTATTACAACTAAAGAAGTATTACAAATACAATGCCATCAAGTAATATTATACCGGTGCATAATTTCAATCCACACAATGTAAGTTCCTAATTCCCATCATGTCATTGTGAAATGAAAACGCCAGAATAGATTCCTCATTTGAAGAGATAGGGGTTAAATCATAGATTAACGTGGTTTCTGGGTAAAACATTGCTTCCATTATTATATGTTGAAAGTGTTCCCTATATGTTAGCCCTTGTAACATATAATACAAAAACTGTGGGCTGAATCTTACAATATTTTGGCTAAGTGGTATTTTCACCAGGCTTCATGGGGGGGGGGTTCTCCCTGAGGCCTGGCAAGTTTTCTCATGTTGTCATATCAAACTCACCTCAGTAACTGTCAACCTTCCATCCGATGCAAGCTCGATTCTAACATTCGCTATAGCTACTGTCCAGACCGACTGTGGTGTAGTCCAGACTGATTGTACTGTGACCCCCTGACTGATTATGCCTTGACCCCCTGACTGACTGTGCTATAACCCCCTGACTACTGCGCCTTGACTCCCTGACTGTGCCTTGACCCCCTGACTGACTATGCTGTAACCCCCTTACTGACTATGCTGTGAGCCCCTGACTACTATGCTGTAACCCCTGAATGACTGTGCCTTGACCCCCTGACTGTGTTGTGACCCCCTGACTGACTGTGCTGTGCACGCCTGACTGACTGTGCTTTGACCCCCTGACTGACTGTGCTATAACCCCCTGACTGACTGCGCCTTGACCCCCTAACTGTGCCTTGATCCCCTGACTGACTGTGCTGTAACCCCCTTACTGACTGTGCCTTGACCCTCTGACTGATTGTGCTATGACCCCTGACTGACTCTGCTGTGACCCCCTGACTGACTGTGCCTTGATGCCCTGACTGAATGTGCTGTGACGCCCTGACTGAATGTTCTGTAACCCCCTGACTGTGCCATGACCCCCCGACTGACTGTGCCTTGACGCCCTGACTGACTGTGCTGTGACCCACATCCCCCACACACACCCTCCCCTCACCCACCACCGATTGAATTTTCCCTTTATGTTTTTTCCTCCTGAACTGAATTAACATTGCGTGTGAGACAATCTATTTTACTGAATTTGCCTTTGCCAAGGGTGTGTTTATGCGATGTAACTATGTTGGAACAGTTGTTGTTTAGCGGTTAATCATTCTGCTAAGTTACAGTTCACAAGTGTAAGTGGATCAGAGATAATGCTATGAAGGTGTGGTGTGATAATGGTATGGCTTTAAGAGGTTTATTTTGTCATTTTTTATGAAGGGAGGTTGAGACAGAGTTTGAGAGCAGTCTGTTTTAAGCCAATGAAAATAAACAGCTTGTGAGACCTTGGGTATTTTTTAAATGTTGGAACAATAGAAGCAGCAAGAATGGGTGGAGTCAGACTCCCACAGAACCAGGGTTTTAGTTTAGCTTTCTATAGTTGTTGGGGTTTTGAAATTGCCATGCATGTCTCCCTGTTAGAGAAAAATACTTGAGTTCTCTCTCTCTACCAGAATATTCGCTTGATTTATTTTCCTCCTGGATTAGGGAGACATTGTTTGTGAAACAATTTATTTTACTGAATTTGCCTCTGACAAGGGTGTGTTTAGAATAGAATAGAATGTCTTTTATTGTCACGTATAGTCAAGTACAGAAGTACAGAAGACATTTCTGATGAAGGGCTTATGCCCGAAATGTCAACTCTCCTACTCCTCAGATGCTACCTGACCTGCTGTGCTTTTCCAATGTCACACCTTCTGACTTTGATCTCCAGCATCTGTAGTGCTCACTTTCTCCTGCAGAAGTACAGGATTGCGGTGAAAAGTTTTACAATGTCGCCTCTTATCACACCATAGAGTCATAGGGTCAAAGAGATGTACAGCATGGAAACAGACCCTTCGGTCCAACCCATCCATGCTGACCAGATATTCCAACCCAATCTAGTCCCACCTGCCAGCACTTGGCCCATATCCTTCTAAACCCTTCCCATTCATATACCCATCCAAATGCCTTTTAAATGTTGCATTTGTACCAGCCTCCGCCACTTCCTCTGGTATTAGATACAAAGTACCTAGGTACAAATCTAAGCGACAAAAAGAGTGGAAAAAAAACCAAAAGTAGTTGCATTACTTTGCAGTGATTCATAGTATAATTTAGAAATATGACGGTTAAAGGATAGTCATTACAGTCAGATAAACAAGTTACAAATAAACATTACATTGCAGTAGCTCAGTGCAGGGGCTTCCACACATGGTCTGACTGCTCCGGACTGCTTCCCCGTGCCAACCTCTGCTCCGGGACTCAATTCTCTGTTCCAACCTCTGCTCTGGGACTCAATTCCCTGTGCCAACCTCCACTCCAGGACTCAATTCCCCGTGCCAACATTCACTCTGGGACTCAATTCCCCGTGCCAACATCCACTCTGGGACTCAATTCCCCGTGCCAACCTCCACTCCAGGACTCAATTCCCTGTGCCAACCTCCGCTCCGGGAATCAATTCCCTGTACCAATCTTCCCCCATGCCAGCCTCTGCTCGAGGACTGCTTCCTCACACTGGCCTCCACTCTGGGACTGCTCCCCCGTGCTGGCCACTATTCTGGGACTGCTTCCACATGCCAACCTCCGTTCTGGGACTTGATTCCCCGTGCCGGCCTCTGCTCTGGGACTGCTTCCAAAAGCCGGTGTCCACTCCAGGAAAACGAGAAAAAGAATGGGCGAGCAATAGAGCTCAGGATGGAGCGTCTTACTATGCCGCTATCTTGCTAAATATGGAAAGGAACTATGTAGGAACAGTTGCTGTTGAATAGTTAAATAATCTATTATTCTGTTAAGTTTCCCAATCAGGTTACAGATGTATCAATTCTGTTTTTTTTTGTTTGCATTGTAATTGTAGAGTAATAGTAAAGTGTATCCTGCTTAAAGCCAAGCAGTGTAGCCAATCAAATTATATCTGGAACACAGCACCTTACACTGGCCTGTAAATAAGATAAAGGTTAGGGTCTAGGCTATCACCTTGATATATTTGAAGAGGGTTTGCTCCACCACATTCCTGATAAGGGCTCTTGCCCGAAATATCGATTCTCCTGCTCCTCAGATGCTGCCTACTAGCTGTGCTTTTCCAGCACCACACTCTCCACTCTGATCTCCAGCATCTGCAGTCATCACTTTCTCCTTTGCTCAATAACAGCAGAGGGGCTGAACAAAGAAGAACAAAGAACAATGAACATCACAACGCAGGAACAGGCCCTTCAGCCCTCCAAGCCTCTGCTGATCTATATCCTTTATCTAAATCTGCCATCTATTTTCTAAGGATCTGCATCTGTTTGCTCCCTGCCTATTCATTTATCTGTCTAGATACGTCTTAAATGACACTATCGTTCCCACCCCTACCACCTCCGCTGGCAACGCATTCCAGGTACCCACCACCCTCTGTGTGAATAACCTTCAACGTATATTTCCCCTAAACGTTTCCCTTCTTACTTTGAACTTGTCACCCCTAGTAATTGAGTCCTCCACGCTGGTAAACTGTTTCTTGCTATCCACCCTGTCTATACCTCTCATGATTTTGTAGGCCTTAATCAGGTCCCCCATCAACCTCCTTCTTTCCAATGAAAATAATTCTAATCTACTCAACTTTTTATCATAGCTAGCACCCTCAATACCAGGCAACATCCTGGTGAACTTCCTCTGCACCCTCTCCAAAGCATCCACATCCTTTTGGTAATGTGGCAACCAGAACTGTATGCAATATTCCAAATGTGGCCAAACAAAAGTCTTACACAACTGTAACATGACCTGCCAACTCTTGTACTCAATACCCCTTCTGATGAAGGAAAGCATGCCGTATGCCTTCTTGACCACTTTACTGACCTGTATTGCCACCTTCAGGGAACAATAGACCGGATCTCTCTGTACATCAATTTTCCCCAGGACTTTTCCACTTACTTTATAATTCACTCTGGAATTGCATCTTCCAAAATTCATCACCTCACATTTATCTGGATTGCCACCTGCCATTTCTCTGCCCAACTCTCCAATCTATCTATATTCTGCTGTATTCTCTGACATTCCCCTTCACTATCTGCTACTCCACCAATGATACGTATTGGATATAGAATTCAAACATAAGACGTGGGCATACCCTTAATCGTTGGTGCTGGGCATCCAAGAGGGAAGCCCAGAGGATCAAGCATGTGAGCTGGTATCACCAGAGACCCATTCTGACTACCATTTCAAGAATTCTTGGTATCGAGTTTCTGTCTAGAAGTGTCTCGTTGGATTTTGCATGTGATTCTTCCAGATTTCTCACCACAGCCCATATCATTCAGGTCCCTCCAAGATTCCGTGCTGTGTTCCTGTTGAGACAGATGTCTTAAAATGTATTAACAACAACTTGTAATACTATCTCAGACTTACACAGTCTCAGTTCTGTGCTTATTTCCATTTCTTTGATTTGAGTTGCTGCTTCAAGAGGTGAAGTCTGTACTGGAATATTGCATGCAATTCTGGTTTCCTTCCTATCAGAAGAATGTTGTGAAACCTGAGAGAGTTCTGAAAAGATTTACAAGGATGTTGCCAGGGTTGGAGGGTTTGAGCTATAGGAAGAGGCTGAATAGGCTGGGGCTGTTTTCCCTGGAGTATCAGAGGCTGCGGGGTGACCTTATAGAGGTTTATAAAATCATGAGTGGCATGAATAGGATAAATAGACAAAGTCTTTTCTCTGGGGTGGGGGAGTCCAGAACTAGAGGGCATAGGTTTCGGGTGAGAGGGGAAAAATTTAAAAGGGACATAAGGGGCAACATTTTCACACAGAGACTGGTACATGAATGAGCTCCCAGAGGAAGTGGTGGAGGCTGGTACAATTACAACATTTAAAAGGCACCTAGACAGGTATATGAATAGGAAGAGTTTAGACGGACTGACAGCCAGACTACTGTGACCACTAGGACTCATAACACCACACAAACCAACATCCACTCTCAGACAACAACTCACCAGAACGAAGGACCCGATACCCAGCATGAGCAAAACCAAAGTAGTGTACAAAATCCCATGCAAGGACTGTACAAAAAACTACATAGGACAAACAGGAAGACAGCTAACGATCCGCATCCATGAACACCAACTAGCCACGAAACTCAAACCACTACAAATGCCGGAGGAAAGATCACAGAAGTGCTTCACAGGAGGCTCCCAAGCACTGAGGATGTCACCTGGACAGGGGACGAAATGTCTACAACACAAATTCCCAGCTCGGCGATCAGAACCACAACAACCATGCCATACATCTCTATGACTCTAA
Source organism: Chiloscyllium plagiosum (assembly GCF_004010195.1). Taxonomy (NCBI): domain Eukaryota; kingdom Metazoa; phylum Chordata; class Chondrichthyes; order Orectolobiformes; family Hemiscylliidae; genus Chiloscyllium; species Chiloscyllium plagiosum. The sequence continues at coordinate 44,671,298 of NC_057729.1, read as the reverse complement.
GAGTCTATGTCATACACGTTGTGCATTGTTAATAACAAAAGATTAATTCCCTAGTTGAAGAGATAGGTTTACAAGAGGCTATTAAGAATACAGAGAGTTGTGATAAAATGGCAGGATCCAGGAAGAGAATTCAGAATGTCGAGGTGTTAACTGTGAGATCTGTTATTGATGTAGAACAGTGTAAAAACAGAACATGTAAAAAGTCAAGTTGGAAGACCAGAGAAATCATATTTGGACATAAGCTAAAGAAGGTTGTAGAAGGAGGGTGAAGTAAAGAAGTGATTTATATACAAAGAGAGGGATGTTGAAATAACTTGAGGACAAGGAACTACTGAAACATGGTAAGCATTAGACGTGATAGGTGCTGGGGGCCTAAAACATAAAAAGATGCCAATAAAGATGTTATAATTCCCAGCTGCCTTCTCCCAGTATTTTGTCTTGGACATGGAAAAAAATAATAAAATCAACCTTGCATGAAGCTGAGTTTAAAAAAGTGGCTACAATTCTCTTTGGATCTCTTTGCCACTAAACAAATTTTACATTTAATTTGTTGAAAGCTGCATAATCTTCACCCCCAGATCCTGAAGGCTAAGAAATAATTGATGAGGGAAGTAATGTTGCAGTATAAACACACACATTCTCCTCTGCTTGGGCACAATTTCTGACTGTTGTTCAGATTTTAATAGTTGCAGTATATGTCTGTTTGTTCAATTCGAGGTATATAATATTTCACTAAATACTCAAATAAATGGGCTGAATTGTAATTGGAAGCTCAATGGTTAACTCTAGAAAAATTACAATGGGTTTTATGAAGAATGAAAAAGCTAATGTGGTCTACCATAATTTGTCAATGTTTTAACCAGACGCATTATCCTATTTAATGGGAATAGCGAAAATTTATCATAATCTGTTCTTCATGTCTTTATTTAATGAGATACACCTTCCCTATCTTTAATTTTGCAGCCTGTCAACCTAAATAGTACAATTTTCTTCCACTCAATGGAGTAATTTGCTTAAATCTATACTCAGTAGAGAGGATGCACACAATTAGAGAGAGCAGTCTACTGTAAAACGAATTAAAATTGATTGTGTTCCAGTGAAAACTAAATTTGTAATGCACTAATTGGATTTTACCCAAACATCTGCAGCAAGCTGAGTTGATTGTGCTGTGGAACACTCACAAATAAAATCAGATTCATGATCAAGATTGCATGAGATTTTCTAAAAATGCATAATGTGATTGGAAAATGAAATTAAAATATTGTGGTAATGATGCTGCAGTGATTGTGTGGAGTGGTGCATGTCAATTAGATCCCCACACGGGCTCTCTCTTACTGTTCTCATTGAGGTGATATCGGTTATAGAATAGTTTTAACACTGCAGCTAATAACAGCAGAAAATACTTCTTAGCCAAGAGTTGCACTGACCCAATGCAATATAGATTCCCTGGGATTCCATGCTGGGAAAAGAACTTTCTTCCTGGGATCTTGGAACACTGATTCTTTGCACTGCACTTGGCTATTGCATTTCTTGAGTCTAATGGCTCTCCTGCAGTGCTCAGGCTTTCAAAACACAATGAATCATTACTAACTGATTTATTGTATTCCTTTCACTCTCTACAACTACAGTCCTCGAATCAAGGTTTTGGCCCATGGGTTTGTTGATGTGAAGCAATCAGACTTACGATTTTGAAATCAGTCATTAGAGGAAGGGCTACTGTCTTTGAGTTATATCCTAATCTTTGTACTGAGACAATATGTGCCTTCAAGACAGATTTTGTAAACCTGGTGCTGAGGTGTCTGCTCCACGGAAAGCGGAGAAAATAGCTTTGGGGTTTTTCTCAAATTAGATGAAAGTGTGGGTGGAGTCAGGCTCACACAGACCCAGGTAAAAACAAGGACTGCAGATGCTGGAAACCAGATTCTAGATTAGAGTGGTGCTGAAAAAGCACAGCAGTTCAGGCAGCATCTGAGGAGCAGGAAAATCAACGTTTCGGGCAAAAGCCCTTCACAGACCCAGGATTTTCAGTTGTTGAAATTGAGTTTCGGAATTAAAGCTGCTAAAGCTTTGAGTTCTCTCTCTCTGCTGCTAGACTCATTCTTTTAGTTTTTCTCCTTTCTCCTGGATTGGAGGAGATTGGATTAAGCAAATCTGTTTTGTTGAATTTGCCTTTGCCGACGGTGTGTTTAGGGGATGCTGCTATGTTGGATCAGTTGACGAGTAGTAGTTAAATAATATACTATTTTGTTATGTATTTTGGTAGAGTTAAAGTTATTTTATTGCTTGTAAGAAAATAAATGTGATTTGCTTAAAGCCTAGCAATTTGACCAATCAAATCACATCTGGAACACAGCACCTTACACTTGCCTTTAAATAAGATAAAAGTTAGGGTGTAGGTTATCTTCTCGAAATGGTTTGAGGGGGTTTGCACTGGTCCATAACAATACAACAGAACTGTGAAAATCTTATTTCAGAATCCAGCAGTAATGAGGTGAATCCCAATCCTAGATAATACATCTCCTTAAGAATGAACAAACTGACAACATAGAGTTGAAAATTTCTGTTAAGGGAAAGTAAGTGCCACAATGGTAATGTCACAAGATTAATAATCCAGATCTCCAGGCTAATGTTTTGGAGAACTGGATTTGAATCCCACCATGGCAGATAGTGAAATTTTTATGTAATATAAAGCTAACTTAATGGCATGGCCAATTGTTGTAAAAGGCCATCTGGTTCACCAACGTCCTTTAGGAAAAGAAATCCACTGTTCTTACTCAGACTGGGCTACCCACAGAGTTGTGGTTGACTCTTAACTGCCCTGTGAGCAATAAATGCCAGTCTAGACAGTGATGCCAACATCCCATGAAAGTCATGTTTTAAAACATGCCAGTAGAAAAATTCATCAAATAAAACACAATTACATGGAATTTTCAACAAAATAACTTCATCAATAAATGTCAATGTCTACACATTCAGTTGTTAGTCGTAAACTCAAATTTTGTATTTTACTTTACAAAGGTTTTTAATTTGGTGCAATAACATGTAAACATTCAGCAGGGCAGATGACAGCAGTGGAGAGTAGAAACCAAGGTTTTGAGTGTGGAGGCACTATGTCATAACTGTAAGATATAACATGTGAGCAGTAAAACGCACAGTTGCAAAATGGGAGATGGGGTGAGAGTTCTGGACACAAACACAGACACACAGAAAGAGAAAATAAATAAACATTCTTATGAAAATGCTTAGATGTCAAACAAGAGAAGGTTCATTGGCAAAAAGGTACTAAGCATAAGACAAAAGTAGAAAAGGGCGTGGACCATCTTCCCACTAAAGTATTATCCCATTTTTAATTATCTTTTCACCTGCCAATTCACATCCTTTTAGCTATCGGTGTACTCTAGCCTTCAATTAGATCACATACTGAATTATTTTGACAGAATTTACTGGTTTGATGAGAGGTTGTGGGGGAAAGGGTTCATTGTCTTTGTACTTAGAATAGCTATCGTGTATGCAAGGAGCAGTTTCATGATGACATTAGATCACATGGTACTGGGAACCAAATATGTAGGGTACCAGAAAGATGCTTTCTCGTACCATCTGTTGTCTGGAGTTATGTTTAAATAAGGTTTCTGATGTTCACAGGCGTGGGTGTGGACCCCATTCTTATTAACAACTCAGTCCTGACCTTATTACTGAGGATACTGTGGAAGGTCAGGAAAAACCCAGCCAGATCGAGAACATAATGGGCCCCCCTCATCCTAATGGCAGGGCCTCATCCAAATTCCATGCTGCAATCTCCCGCCTGGCTGCTAGCAAAACTGACAGGCAGGCACGAGGACTGGTGGCACTATCTCCTAGCATGGTGGAAGCTCTAGGTTCAAAAAGTGGGGCCTAACCGCAGTCAGGGGAATGGGAGAATCCAGACACGACTTAGAGTGTAGGGGCAAGTGAGGAGCGATCTCTGGTGGAGGGGTGGGTGTACACAATTGTCATACAGTCATAGAGATGTACAGCACAGAAACAGCCCCCTCGGCCCAACTCATCCATGCCAACCAGACTTGCTAAACTGTACTAGTCCCGTATGCCAGTACTTGGCCCATATCCCTCAAACCTTTCCTATCCAAGTACCTGTCCAAATGTCTTTGCTGTAATTGTACCCACCTCTACCATTTCCTCTGGCAACTCATTCCATACAAGCACTACCCTCCATGTGAAAAAAGTCACCCCTCTGGTCCCTTTTAAATCTTTCCTCTCTTATCTTAAACCTATGCCATCTAGTTTTGAACTCCCCTACCCTGGGGAAAAGACCTTAGCTATTCACCTTACCTATGCCCTCACGATTTTATAAACTTCTATAAGGTCACCGCTCTACCTTGTACGTTCCAAGGAAAAAAATTCCCAGCCTATCCGGCCTCTCCTCATAACTCAAACTCTCCAGTCTCGGCAGCATCCTTTTAAACCTTTTTTGCACCCTTTCCTGTTTAATAACATCCTTCCTATAGCTGGCCAAGGAGGTCTCACCATAATCCCCAACAGGAAGAGAGGCTGTAGTTGTAATTGGAGACCAGGATGCACAGTCTTGTTCTACCAAGTCCAGAAAGAAACCTTAGAAATTAGTTTAACACTTACCCAGCTGCCTGAGGCATGGAAGGAGTTTGAGAGGGAAGCTGTCTGAGGTAAAGAGGGAAATCAAGGGTGCAAGGATATGCTGAGTGTTATCCTGGCTGATGGTAATACTAACAAGTCAGAGAGTAAGTTGGTCCCAGAGTGAGACCTGGTTTGATAGACCATAAGTTTATTTTTTCAATTTTCTTTTACAGCGGTACTCACTGAACAGAAGAGGCTTCTATTGTACTTTTAACAAATGAACACAAAAAGTTTGCTACTCTGAAGAAAAACTACGCTACTCTATATAACAGCTATTTCAAACAAGCTTACTTCAAATATCAGAAATAAAGATGAAATGAAATTATCCTCAAAAGCCATACAAATAATCAAACCTCAGTTAAAAGTCACCATGCCTTCATTTCTAAGCCCTTTATTCAGCTGGCATGTCTGAAGTCGGGTTTAAGAGCTTTCTCCTTAACTGATTTCTATACATCTTCAGAGCAAACGCATGGGTTTTCAATTCACTCAGATTCCAGTTCCTGTTTTCTGCCAAGTCTTCTTATGAGCTTAGCACTTCACTCTAGTATTCATAGACACAGACTCAGTGACATTCTGGATGTTTTCTGGATTGTAGAAGAAGCTAAGGGAGCAAGCTTCAAAAGTGACTTGCATCATTTCTTTCAGCTGGTCCTGAAAACACAATAACTCCAAAAGGGTGAAGTGGATAAAGGATCATTTTGGTGGGTGAAGTTACATCTCTATGATCACATTCCAAGCACAGGGGCATAGCTGCCTGACCCCTTGGATCTCATTCAACCAAAATTGCAGCAACATCAGGAGATGGATGAGATGACGCCCTGAAGGACAACTCCTGCTGACCAAAGAAGGGAAGAAGAGGGAGATTTGGCAGCACTACAATGCCTTGCAGAGAGAGTATAATGGGCCATGCAAGAAATCCAGTTTTGGTAGATTGTAGGTCCAGAATGATTGTAGGGACTGCAAGGGTCATACCAGGAAGATTATTCCAAAAACCCTGACACTGAAGTGAAACAGATGAATGACAGAATAATTACCAAGCATAAATACTGAAACGTTAAAGTTTCAGGGTGGGTATATATGGGAGGGAGCATGTGCTACTATTCTGGGGGAAGCTTGAAGTTCCCTGATAGGTGGCCATGACTGATGATGGGATTGAACTTATCTGAGGGCAAGGCAGGATGATAGACTCAGTGCACAGTACAATATACCAACGGAGATGCAACTACATGCAAATGTCTGAGAAGAAATGCCAGAAGTAATTTACTTAGTATTTCATGTGAGGCCATCACAAGTGTCTGCTGCAAAGATTAGGAGCTAATCAAATAGAGTACTCTTACCAGTGGAATTGAAAGTCAATTTGTCATTTATATTCTCCATCAATGGGTCTTTCCAACACTTCATTGGGAGGGCTTTTGCCCGAAATGTTGATTCTTATGCTCCTCGGATGCTGCCTCACCTGCTGTGCTTTTCCAGCACCACACTCTCGACCTGTGTGGAACATCCCTGCCTGGCATACAAAAAATACATCAAGGTGGTGACAAATGCCTGATCAGAAGGGTGAATGATTGTGTCAACTTCACAATCGATTCCTAAGAGCAAGGCAGCCAGAGCTGTAAGATTTTGCTGCCATTTGTGGGTTTTCCACAGTACAGAAGGAATTGGCTGCACACAAGTGGTGCTGAGAGCTCCCTGCAGCATTCATTTTCAAAGAGGTGCTTCACTCTCAGAATGTCAGTGGTCAGAGAAAGCAAGGCCTTCAACCTCATGTGTACCCAACAGGAAAACACAAGTCTGTCCCCTCAACCACTACTGAGGTGAGTCCTTGGAAACAGGGGATAGCCACAAAAGACTGGATGACAGAAGTGCAAAGTGCAGCATGGAAAGGCACAATGTTTCCTATTACCCTGCCAAGGGCAACAATTCCTCATGAAGGGCTTGTGCCCGAAATGTTGATTCTCATGCTCCTCGAATGCTGCCTGACCTGCTATGCCTTTCCAGTACCACACTTTTCGACTCTGATCTCCATCATCTGCAGTCCTCACTTTCTCCGAGGACCAAAATATAGAAGACTACTGAATATCCAGCTGTGAGATCCTGCTGCTTGGATCACACTAGAGGAGCTCTACACTACTTCTCAGGATGAGAGTCTAGGAATATTGTGGTCTTCTGGGCCCAACACAATCAGCAAAGCAGGGGTGAAGAGTTTACAGTGGAGGAGCTGGGGGAGTGAGGTGTCTCCTCTGATGAGGAGGAAAGGGAAGATGCTGCTGCTAATAAAGAGATGGATGGTGTAGTTGCAGCGGCAGATACCACTCCCAAAGGGGCTGCCTCAACAACTGTTCCTGTTCTGGTCAATCACCCTCTTTCCTTGGGTCTACACTTCCCTGGTCTCCAGAAATTACACCCTAGCACTCACTTATAGAAATAGCTCCAGCTTTTTCACTGACAGCTAACCTAACCCAAGCCAGTGCTACTCCTGACCTCCATTCGTGCTTAATTGCATCAGATGAATCCTTCTTAGAGCCTTTCAACTCCCTCTCTCTGCTAAACTGAGCCATTAATTTTATGCTGACTTCTTTCAACTTCTTCACAGCTTTTAGGTCTTCCTAGAACCCCAACCACATTTACTTTAGTTATTTAGAGATTAATTATACGCAGGCTTCCTTTGAGTATTTCACCTCTCCTAGGATTTCACTGATCCCTCACCATATGCAGCTATTTGATTGTTCTCAGAATTCCTTGAAGCCAATCTACATAGAATTCATGTAGTTTAGTTTAATAGCTACCAGCGGCCCTGCCTAACATGGGATTTTCTGTCTCTATCTGCCTCTTTCTCCCACTGTCACTTTCTAATTCCTCTTCAGTGACCCTTGAACTGTTTTGAGTGACCTATTTAAATCCTTGCAACAATTCCTGCCTCTATCACAAGACGTCTTTGAATTTCTAAAAGTGATATTGAATGAACCTTGTTTTAGAACTGATGTTTTAGAACAGTAAAATATAGCAAATCTTTAGAAACCTTTGTTCAGTTAACATTACTATTTCCACAGAATGCAGACAACTAAAGAGATGGAGGTGGAGCTGAAGATGGAACTGAGGGACACCGGGGGCGGGGAGTAGGGAGGTGTGCATGGTGGCTGAGTGGTTAGCACTGCTGCCTCACAGTGCCAGGGACCCAGGTTCAATTCCTGTCGGTGTGGAGTTTGCACATTCTCCCCATGTCTGCGTGGGTTTCCTCTGGGTGCTCCGGTTTCCTACCACAATCCAAACAGATGTGCAAGTCAGGTGAATTGGCCATGCTAAATTGCCATGTTGGGATAAATATTGGGTAGGGGAATGAGTCTGGGTGGGTTACTGTTCAGAGGGTCGGTATGGACTTGTTGGGCCAAAGGGCCTGTTTCCATACTGTAGGGAATCTATTCTAATCTAAGCAACTGTCTCTTTCTCTTGGTGTTGCTACTAGAAGCTGCTGTGGAGAACAAAGAGAAGGAGCCAATGGTTCTACACAAGTGCTTTTCTCGCATATATGTCAGTCACTAGTATTGTACTTTCATTTGTGACCAGAAGGCTGAAGCGAGTACAACTTTCAGAGAATGAGGCAGCTACCTTAAACTCAATGCATCTACTGTTGACTCGGCAACTCAATCTGCTCTGCACTTGCACAGTTACAAAGCTTGACATCCCTATCAATGTCAATTTGCATTTGATATACACAGCACCATTTACCCTTGCAGAGTGTAGCTGATCTGTCATTCTCTTTTTGTACTGTACCAGATTCTGGGGTGGGCCCCACTTCCCAGAATTACAGCAGTATTACACACAATGGAGACCATTTGGCCCATTGCGCCTGCACTGGCTTGTTAAATGAGCAACATTACCTAGTGTCAGTCTCTAGTTTTGTCCCCAGATTCTTGCACATTATATTTATTCAATCATCCAAATGCTCTCTTGAATGTCTCAATTGAACCTGCCTTCACCACACTTATAGGCAGTGAATTCCAGACTACTCACACTTGCACCAGCACTCACTGGGACCTCCATCTAGGATGTCTGAGCTAGACATAAGGCACTTGTCCAGGACCTCACCCCTCTCCCAGAAAGCTTGAAGGGGCGTCTGGAGTAAGGTAATGCTGGACCGTCGGGCCACCAGTTGCTTGGCTGAGAATCATGATGATAGCAGCTGCAGCAGATCATCTGTGGAGTATAAGGGTGTCAATTCCACCCCTGGCTTACAGAGGATAAATATCTATCTGGATGCTGTTTAAATTGGCATCTGGACTTTGCCCCATGATGATGGGAGCAAGGACTTATTACCCACCTCCGCTCTGTGATTCACCATCTTCCTTACCCATGCATAGCCAATTGGCTAGCCACTGCCTGATCATGTGTGGCCAACAAGTATTGCTCATGACTGGTGCTGATGCTGACACCTTTACCACGAATCAAGGCATTCCTCCATAATTACAGCTCTCCTGGGTCATTAATACCTTGCTACTAAAATTAGCCTCACTGTTAAGATCACATAAGAAACAATGTACATCTGTGATTGTAAAACACAACTTCTGAAAAAATGTAACTTCTAGTTTGATGTTTCCTTTATTTGATTTGTCACTAAAATTGTAAAACAGATGCTTGCTAACTAGGAGCATGTGCAAACTATCAATCCAATCCTGTCATCACTTACACGCCCTCAATCAACACTAGTTTCCTGTCTTGATTTACACAATACGCCGAGTTTTCTATGTTGGCTTATCGATTATCCAATGGCTTCCATTAGAGTCTGTGTAACCGAAGTATTAGCACACTAACCAGTATTAATCTCCAAATAATTAAACAATCTTGCCAGCAACTTTATCTGAAGAAGTCTATCAGAATTATAGATATGCGTAGCTCTTCATTGACAAAAAATCAGTATATATTAGAATAATAGAACACAGCAACTTTATTTTTGATTCTGGTTTTATTTATCATGCTTTGCCTGCCTATTAACGAAGGTATAGAGATGAGCAGTAAGATTACTGGAATGTAAATTGTTACCATGGCAACAGTTGCAAGCAAGGTATTTATTTTCATAAGTCTTTTTGACGAGTTTAAATTGAGTGGTTACCATTTTTTCACAATTTTAAATACACCGCTGTAAATTCTGGAGTGCCAAGAGCAGTAATCAGTTACTTCTCTGTTCAACATCACATGGACTTCCTGGCAAAGGCATCTCTTTCTAAGACTTGAGAGGTCAGACCTTGTTAGTTTGCACCTGAACTTCATGCCAGACAACAAGCAATAGAATCAGAACAGAAGAGGCTAGGTATGCCTTACATTAGAAAACATGCATGCTTTATGCAAAGGAGGCCAATTTCCCCTTTTTAGAAATGTCTTAGCCCTTTAGACAGTGTTGTAAATAAGCCTTTATTTCAACATATTGTGGACATTGACATTTGTGAACATTGGCAAGTGTATTCCATCTGGCTGGTGCTGACTTGATTCAGTAAATCATATACATTTCCCATCATCTGCCAGACTTCTAAGCAGATTGCAAGAGAATAAATTGTGTTTGAAAACCCAGAGCTTCGATTTGCAATTTCAATTTATTAAGTTTAAACTACTTAAGGGCAATATAAATCCACTGAAACAACATAGAGCAGACAAATAGATATTCAGATTTACAATGAATCTTTTGGAATCGGTGCTAGTATACACACAAAGGTTTTCTTAGAATACAGATTGCAAAGGCTGAAAGTTGTCTAAACTAAATCAAATTCGAGGTTTTCCGTAGCAAGCCTTCATTACAGATTTACTCATGGAGCTTATTATCAGAAGATTGAATTCAATGATTTAAGGTACAAATCACCAGATTCTTAAGCAGTCAGTATTCACTTACAGCAAACTTGGAAAACATTCAGAATCAGACTGTTAAGTGGCAAGTAATATTCACACCGCACATGTAACCAAAACAGTCATTTGTAATAATTGAGGATCTAACTATCTCCCCTTGATATTCAATGGCTATCAACAACCTAGGAAATGCCAATGGTAAGTTACTGAACTGGACCGGTCATATAGTGTGGAGAAAGTGAGGACTGTAAATGCTGGAGACCAGTGTCAAAAGGTGTGGTGCTGGAAAAGCACGCACAGTCAGGCAGCATCTGGGAGCAGGAGAGTCGACATTTTTGACCATGAGCTCTTTATCAGGATTGCCTCGGCTATGTTTTTCCAGCACTCACATAGTGTGGTTACATGAGCAGATCAGAGGTTAACAACTCTGTGGTAAATAACTCACCTTCCCAATGCTTGTCCACAATCTATAAGGCACCATTCAGAAATGAGACGGAATACACCCCACTTGCCTGGATGACTGTAGCTCCAACAACATTCAAGAACAACAACACGCAGAACAACTGATTGGACCCCAACCAACACATTCAGGGACAATAATGTGTGCCAAAGATACATGCACTGCACAAATTCACCAAGGTTCATTCATTGTCACTTTCCAAATCCACAATCTCCACTGTTTAGAAGGACAGCAGGTGTGTGGAAAAACCACAGACTGTAAGTTCCCCTCCAGGAGACAAACCATCCTGACATGAGTTATACCACCATTTCGGCATGGTGGCTCAGTGGTTAGCATGATGCCTCACAGTGCCAGGGTACCAGATTCAATTCCAGCCTCAGACAACTGTCTGTGTGGGGTATGCACATTCTCCCTGTTGGCATGGTGTTCCTCCCACAGTCCAAAGATGTGCAGGTTAGGTGGATGGGCTGCATTAAATTGTCAATAGTGTCCAGGGACGTGCAAGCTAGGTGAATTCAGGCTTACAGGGATACGGTAGGAAGGTGGATCTGGACGGGATGCTCTTCGGAGGGTCAGTGTGGCCTCAAAGGGCTGAATAGTATTTCCACACTGTAGGAATTCTATGATTCATTTCTACTGCTGGTTGGTGAAAATCCTGGAAGTCTTTTCTTAATAGCACTCTGAGTGCTTTTGCACCACAGGGACTGCTGATGTTCAAGAAAACAGCTCACCAGCACCTTCTCAAGGGCAAATGGGGATGAGCAATAAATGCTCTCAGGACCAAAGATGCTTGTATCCCGTCTTTTAAATGTTCAACAGACTTGTACTGCATTCCTATGCATGCTATTTTTACGAAGACATTAGTCTTAAAAGATTTATTTTAAATCAGTTAATGTATGTTTAAATATAGCACAAAAGGAATGGAGCAACTGTTTGCTAAACATCTGTTCCTTAACTTCACCAACTCCAAATTCTACGCTCAAACGCATCTTTCACCTCAGCAGAGTTACTTTATAACATTGCAACAATGTAACCTCTTGCCATTGAATTTTATTCTTGATATATACTTACACACTCCTTCCCACTCAACCTTCTGCTCAGTGCTAAGGAGTTTAAATTGCCAAACGTCCAAAGATTACCACCACAATTAATCAGTCATTAACTTTTGCCCACACTCCTAACTTGATTCTTGAAAATTAATATTTCTATTTGAGTCAAGACATGCTAAGTGCAGAATTTCCTAGCAGGAAGTATTTAAACTAGTCTTCCCGTTCCCATTTAAAGGTAGCACTGAAATTTTAAATCCAATGTTTAAATGGTGAGCACAACACAAAATATTGGCTGCAAGTGGAGACTTTCAGTGATGTTGTCAGCATGGGTTTTGTGTTGAGTCTGCCGTGTTAGATTCTGTTCAGGACAAGTAGCAGAAACAACCATTCACCATATTCTGAGAAGTTTGAAGTGTTAAAATATCTGCATCTAGTGTATCACATACCTGAATCTCAGCTAACATCTGCATACAAGAAGACTGAACTTCACCCGGCATGTGAAGCATGCATCTGAAACAGACATGTTTGCAGTGAAGGAGCAACATCCCAGAACATTGTTGATGAGTGGGAAAACAAACACTGTGTTAGCCGTTTGAAACCAAAGAGTGGATCTGTTGTATAATATAATGTACTTGTATTAAGCTACATCCAATCTTATGCAGCATAAGGACCTGGGTGGGGTAGGAAAAAGCTTCTTAGGACCCTAGAGGGAACACTCCGGCTATCCTAGGTCCCCAAATCATTTTAGTAACAACATCTATCTTGCTAATGTAGATATTCTTAAACAATGTGTTTATGTTACAACACATCTCTGGAGCAGGTGGGACCTGAACTGGGACCTTCTGACCCAAAAGTAGGGGATACTGTCACTGAACCACAAAAACCTTTATAAATAACTTTAATTAACTTGTCCGGACATTTTACAACATACCTCTGTGAAAGTGGAACTTGAATCCAGACTTTCCAGACCTGAGGTAGGGACATTACCACTGTACCATGAAAGAGACAGTTTCATCCCTCTGTAAACTCAAAGCACAAACTTTTCAATTACCAGCCACAGAGACCACCTTGCTCATGTAATTTGAACCTGTTTGGCTTTCATAGAACAACCTACATTATGTTTCAGACACAATAATCTCTTCTTGTTGGAGTATGAATAGAGCTCCTCCACCACTTTAGACCCAGTAGGTCCTGTAGACCAAATCAGAAAAGGATCAATCTAAAGAGGAGAAGGTTAATCTGATCACAGGAAATCTTAGAATCTAGTTCATAAGGTATAAAAACCCTTAAGACCCAAGTGGCAACGAATGCAGAGGACAGAATTTTCCCAAAGTTTAGCTGAGTGTCAATTTTGGGGAGTTTCATGAAGAGATTCTCTTTGAGAGCCCTGGCATCCTTTGTCATGGAATTCTTCTCTACTCGCCTTATTCATTATGTGTCCCTCCATGATGCTAATCTCAGAAATCATGCGGTCAGCAGAGTCCAAGATGCTCACTGATACCAGGACATTCTGATCTTCACAATGTTCTGTATTGAAGCCCCAGCTGCACATCATTTCTAATGCAACAGCCAGGGATTGCCGTTAGCGTGTAACTGAACAATTCCCAAAGGGCATGGCCATGAAGTGGAGATTGGCACTCCCATTTTGCTGACAGACGCTTAGAGGTCATGGTGGATACGTTAGTGGAGATGTCTGAGAAAAGAGACCACAAAATGTTACCAGCCTGGTCCAAAATAGCCACATAGGTCAGTGAGTGGGTGCGGTATGGAAAAATGCTGAGCAGTTTCACAAGAATGGAAAGAACATTCAGTTGTGTGTAAGAGCACTTACGGGCAAAAATAAGAGTGTGATGCAAATACATAATGAAAGAAGAAAAAACACAGTTAGAGCAAGAAGTACAAAGAAAAAGAAAATGCTGGAGAACACAACAGATCCCCAGTCACAAAAAGAATTGAATTGAATTGAATTTATTGTTACTTGTGCCAAGGCACAGTGAAAAGCTTTGTCTTGCGAGCAATACAGGCAGATCACAGAGTTAAGTAGCATAGATAAGTAAATAGTAGGTTAACAGCAGCAAAAACAAATAACACAGGTACAGGCGAATGCTAAGAGTTTGTGAGTCCATTCAATTTTCTAACAACAACAGGGTAGAAACTGTTTTGAAACTGGCTGGTGCATGTGTTCAGGCTTCTGTATCTTCTCCTTGATGGTGGAGGTTATAGAAAAGCATTGCCAGGGTGTGAATGGATCTTTGAGAATGCTGTCTGCCTTTTCTTGACATCGTGCCTGGTAGATGGATTTTATAGATGGGAGGCTGGCCTTTGTGATTGTCCAGGCTGAGTTCACCACTCTCTGTGACCGTCTCTGATCTTGAATGGTACAGCTCCCATACCAGGCACTGATACATCGAGACAGAATGCTCCCGATGGCACACCTATAAAAATTGGCAAGGGTATTCACTGTCATCCCAAATTTTCTCAGCTGCCTGAGGAAGAAGAGATGTTTTTTGAGCCTTTCTAACCAGTGCATCCACATGAAGAGTCCAAGAAAGCTTGTTGTTGATGACCACTCCCAGGAGCTTGACACTCTACACTCATCCCACCTCTGTACTGTTAATGTGTACAGGGGCATGAGGTAACATCCCGCTGAACTTGTCATGTCCTAATGGAGTAAGGCACCCCTTACATACCAACCCACACTACTCACAATACTAGAAAGAAATTGGGCCCAATTCTGATTAAACGTTGTCAACTTAAAACATTGGCCAGGACTATATAGGACCTCAAGGAGCATGTTTTAAGTGAGGAGGCATAAAATCAAGTGGGGTGGCAGGGGTAGCATGCCTGTCACCTTCCAATACTAGTATTTTACCAATAATGGAGAAGGTGGCAAATGTCCCTCTTCCCTAAGGTCAACTGAAGCACTTAGAGGGCATCCTCCTGCTGCTGCTGTCATTTTGCCCGCAGCAGAGTGACACTTTGTTACACTGGAAGACTGCTGTATATGTAAACCCTTGTGGTCCCATGTCAGTTCAAGGAGATGGCATCTGCTGCATCAACCCCTCTGTGGTCTATGAAGTACCAGGTTGGCAACAATATCCACCCTAAACAAAAGAGTGAACTACCCTGCCTCACCAGTGCAGGCTGATTGGCCTCAGAAAGGCCAGTATGAGTTTTCCTTCATTCAGGACTTCCACCGTGTAGCTGGTCTTGACCTGCTGCAGTACCAACAGTGGCCACAGCTCTTGAAGGTGCTGTTATGACTAAAGAGTTGACAGCCATTCAGTTGGTTGGCAGCAGCTGGGACCCTGTCCTCTGAAGGGATAGGTGTCCCACCTGCAGAAAATAAAACGTGGTTGGAAATTCCATGACCATCTAAGACAAGGTCCAACCTGTAAATGGACCCACATCTACTCATAAAATCCCAGCCATTAGCTGTGGTTCTCTCTTCAAAGATGTTTTCTGACTGGATGAGGGTTTCTGATTTTTTCTGTTTTCATTTAAGAAAATGGACTTGCTGTGTATTGTCTGTTATTGTTTAAAGACTTACCATTTCTAGTAACTTCCTAATTCAAATAATTCATTTTCAATCTCAGATAAGCTATGATAATTATAGATTGTGAAAATATGGAGTAATTTTGATTCTTTATCTGAACAATATTGAAATAAGCTTAAATGAATGGATGTTGAAGGAAGATTTTCACACTAACAAAAAACCTGGAATAATTTAACCAATTCATGAACAGGTAAATGCTAGGGAATGTAAAATATCTTGGAATATATTATGTCAAAACATATCAATATTTAATGACATCTGAACTTAATGAATTTCATCTGTGAGTTGATTGTCCAAGAGGTCAGACATCAGTAGTACTGTACTCAAAGAAATACAAGGCCAGCACCAATGAAGCAGAATTTTTGTATCAATTATTTGTAAAAAGTTTAGTTCTGTATTGCCACGAACAAAGAACAAATGCAGGTCTCTCAACCTCTTAAGTGTCCACCATTCAATAAGATCATAGCAGATCCGATTTTAACCTTAACTTTACATTCCAGCGTATCCCTGATAATCTTTCAATCCTTTGCTAATCAAGAATCTCTCTGCCCCAGCCTTAAAAACAAATTAAAGAGCCTGCATCTCCAGTGCAAAACTTCCATGCAATTACTAACAAAGGTAATATTTGGATTCTGACCCCATGCCCCTCTTAGTCTCCAATTATTAAAGATAGTTAAAGAATCATGGAATCTTACAGCTCATTGAACCTGTGACGGCTCTCTTCAAGAACTATTGTTATCCAATTATCCATTTGACTCTGTTCTTTTCCATTAGTTCTCTCTGTTCTTCCTTTCCAATAGTAATGTCGACAGGATTAGTAATTCAGACCCCTGGGTTTATGTTCTAGGGACAAGGGTTCAAGTCCCACCATGGCAGATGATGAAATTTGGAATTCAATAAGAAGTGTGGAATTGAAAGCTAGCCATTGTAAACTTGACAAGAGTGTTAAAAAATCTCATCAAGTTCACTAATGTCCTTTAAGGAAGGAAATCTGCCATCTTCATTTGGTCGAGCCAACATGTGACTCCAGATCCACAGCAATGTGGCTGATTATTCGCAATTATGAATGGCCAATAACACTCACATTCCATAAAAGAATAAGAATAATTCCCTTCAACCTACTAATGAATCTGCTACCACTTGCCTTTCAGGCAGATCATAGCAACTTTAAATATTAGAATTAAAATTCTCCTCATACCCCTTTTTAGATCTTTTGTCAAGTTACTAGGAATTGTTGAGGTACACACCTACTTACTTTCATTGAGGGTGATTTTAAAAAGTAGATTGTAAACAAGATAAAATATATTTAGCCTGCTCACTGTTCTGATAGTTAGTATGCTTAATCACAAAAACAACTCTTAACCCCAGTAACTACTGAGACGATTTAAAGATTTCACTGTCATATGAAAACACAAGTGTTGTGAAATGCTTTCATTTACAAACTAAATGCATTATTCATTGTGAACCATCATACTATTTATGCTAGTTATTAACTTTAATCTATTTTTAAATAAGTGACTCCCACCAGTGATAATATTGTCCAAGTTGTGAGCAAAGAGCCTGTTTTCTTGGCTAAACTACATTTACATTTTCAGTACTGACTCTGAGGAGCAAGGGTGAGGAGTTTTCAGAATTAGCTGCTCCTCCCCCATCTAACAATTGGGAAGTTTCTGTTTGTGCCTGCATTAATCCATCAGCTGATGCTGCCTGTTTCCTCTCATTTCTGTTCTCAGCTAAGGTTAAGCAGCAAGCTTAAGCCCATGCTGACAGACAATGAGCCTGTGCTGCATTTGCAGTCATGCATAGTCTCCGCAAGAAGATCCTTTTCATGTTCTGCTGCAAACTTCTGGTTTGATTAATCAGGCTATCCCGTCATAAAGAGCTCGACAGCAAAAGCCTAGATCTGGAATGCAACCATTTGATTTCTTTCAAGGAACATTATTACCAGAGTTTTTCAAATTGAAATCCATTGCATAGTCAGAGGCAGAGACGTGAGAAACACTTGTGGCTGTGAAATCTACTGCGTTTTTTTGTCATAGGATAATTTGATTAGGTCTGGAGATGCACTTTAAAAAAATCTATACCCATCCTTTGCATATTTAGAATGGTTGCTTTGTCAGCTTGGTTGAAGAGCCTGCGCCATGACATGCATCGCAGACCAAGTGATCTCCTCCTGGGCGGTAATTTTTATAATCCTAAAATTTTCACCTTTAAAGGGCCAGCATGTTCTCGGTTAGATCAGAGCTTCTAACAGAAGGATTGGAGTGAAGTGGGAAGAAGGATTTGGATTGGGTTTGTGGTGCAAGCACATTAGTTAGATTAAATTGGTAGAGGAATTGAGTTCCGGAGTCCTGAGGTCATGATGCAGTTGTATAAGACTCTGGTACGGCCGAATATTGTATGCAGTTTTGGTCGCCATACTATAGGAAGGATGTGGAGGCACTGGAACGGGTGCAGAGGAGGTTTACCAGGATGTTGCCTGGTATGGAAGGAAGAGTGCAAGCACATTAGTTAGATTAAATAAAAGAATATTGTCCAGTCAGAGGATTACTAGATAATTGCAGCTGAGGAAGGTAATTTGGCTAGCCTTCTTTCACCCATTCATTGTAGCAATGCATTCTCCCTTTGACACATTAATTGACTTTATTAATAAGGGCTATAGAGGTCCAATTTAGTATTCCCCTCTATAATGTACAAATTGTGTAAAGTTGAAGGCTTCATGTTCAATTGAATATGAAAACAAGCATTCGTTTCTCCCTCCAAAATCAACCTACAGAAGTCACAGTGTTCAGCAAAAATGTCCAGTGTTGCCTGTTATATTTTCCATTCAGACTATGGCTTCAGTTGTGTGGTTTCAAAACATTATTCAAAATGGATAATTGGAAGCCTTCATTCAAGGAAGGACATATGAGTGTTCTCAAACTATTTGATGCACTTTTTATTCTGGTGAGCTTTCTCTGTAGTTCTACACATTGACCAAAACCCACAGAATAGTTATGATTTGTTATCTTTGAATAGCTGACAGATGAAAAAAATAGCAATGAACTTTAAAGAAGCATGTTTTACTTTTATCACCATGAAGTAACTGGACTTGAAGCTAATTGTCACTCTTTTCATTCTCCTTTCCCTTCTCTCCTGTCCCTTCACTTTCTTTTCACTTCATCTCCCTTTGGATGTTTTGTTCCCAAAATCCACAGCAAAAGTTTCCATTATTTCCAGCCTTCCTGCTTTCCTGCTCCCGTCATGTGCTTCATGCGCTGAGGAATAATCCAGTAGCTTCCTCCTGTTTGTCTGCCAACATTCTTTGAATAGCTGATTGAGGTGCTCATGCAGCCTTCTATGAGTAGCAAGCCCAAATGCCTTCTCTTAATATTTTGTCCAGCTAGCTGGGGGTATAAACTTGCCAATGATCCTTCTATCTCACTTTATTAGTGGATTACCAATTACCGCTGCTAATCTCTAAGGGTCCATTCAATGGTGATCAAGCCTGTTGCCATATTTATTGCAATGACATCACCTTTTCCCCACTCTTCTTGCCTTTCCCATTATTCTCTACCTCTCACCCAAGTGCCATGTCAAGTTTCACACTGAGATATCCTTATGGTTTTACTCCCTATGGTTTGGTACCAATTGTCTTCTCACCTTTGGTTCTCAACTTTTGTGTTGACTCAGGCAATTCACTGGGTTCACTGCCCTCCTCTCCTCCTTTAATCATCAAAGAAACAGAAAATTTCCTCCATTCATTGAGGTCATTCAGCCCATCACCTCTGTGCTAGCCATGGAAGAGCTATCCAGTTTAATCCTTCATTCCAGCTCTTTGTCCATAGCTCTGTAGGTTACAGTAGAATACATATTCAAGTATTGTTTAAATGAGATGAAGGTTTCTCTGTTACTATTATTTCTGTAGTGTATGGGATTGATAGCAATATGCTAATAGCTTAACAGCATTATCAGTGACATCAGATATAATAAATCACATGTCACTGGAATCTAATGGAAAAAGATTCTAGCGAAATCCACCACTGATTATTTTACACTGAGAAAATTTACAGTCTTCCAAAATCCTAAACACCCTTACTTCAATTAACCAGTTACTCAAACTGTCATCTCCTTGTCACTTCTGTGTTAATACCATCACACCCTTTACTGAACATCCTTGACATTGAATTCTTTGGTCTGTATCAGAAATTGCACTTTATAGTTAGAAACAAAACATTATGCTATTATAAAAGTGGTTACCTGTTTATTTGTACCTACTTTTCTGGTTCACTTTAAATCAAGAGATATGATCATAAATATTTTATACATTATAGGCAACCCCCCTACCAAATCATCATTATGGTTTTGAACTGCCAATTTGTTAGAATAAAACAATCCAATAAAATAATAAATACTCTCAATCTTATTGACTCTGGTGGCATGAGAGAATTAAATTCACTTTTAATAATAAAGTTTTCCAAATATGTAGTGCCTTCACAACCTTAGAATATGTTAAAACACTGTTTGTAATGAAGGAACCAGCACCTACCTTGGAAACTACAATGCACTGCAAACAGCCTTCCTGGTCGTCTACAATAAGCTTCATATTTTGAAAGAATTCTTATTCTTGTGGATACCTTTCTCCCAGACCCAACTAAACTTATGTTTTAAACATTTCCAATTCAACCAGACTTTCAAAAATTAGCACAAGGACTGGGTTTATTTATTACTAGAAACAAGATGAAATACTAAGGCAACACACATGCACACAGGTTAGAAATAAAGAGATGAGTCCAAAAAGAAAAAAATATAAAAATAAATGGATTAGTCTCTGAATTGTTCACAGAGAACAGAAAGCTGAATGTTGCACCATTGCAACAAAGGATACCAGTAAAGTTTGGCATTGGCAGTTGAATAGTTGGTTTCATGATCCTGAATTTTGCAGATTGGTTGAGAATCTGTGGTTCTGATTACTTTTGACCATTATTGAATTTCAGCATTCAGGGTAAGAGAGAGTAATTTGATCATCCTGTTTCCTTTTGTCTGGTTTGTAGCACTCAGAGTGAGAAAGGGTCTTCCTTTACCAGCAATGCAGGGGTGACTAAAGGATCATCCTTTAGCTGTGACTTTCACAGCACACAAATGTTCAAATACGGGCTAGTACACATGAGAACTTTCAGTGCCATGGGAACATTTCAGTTGATTTGAAACCAGCTACTTAATCCCTGTCCTTGTATATTCCTCAAAGTTAAAATCACAAAAATGTGTCTGCAATTTGGGACATTTGGGACATAATTCGCAGGGGCCAGCTGTCTAGCAGGGGGTTGTCAGCCTCTCAATACCTTTGTAATCATAATAGTCTTCCTACTTTGACTTGGTTCACTTCCACTCCTTCACATCTATAAGTGTGATATTTCAAGGGTGTCTCTCATCGGAAATCCATTTAATTTATATCCACAGCCACTTTATCTGTATTAGCCCTCTTTTAAAAACACATTTTTGTATTGCATGCTTCATGCTTCTGACCCATCATTGAAACCCATCATAGAAATATAGAGGGTCCCTGATTTATGAACATGCAACTCATGTTTCCAAAACTGAGACACAGGTGTATTACAATCAGTTCTAAGGATCCAACATATGAATGTTTCTTCATACTTACAAATAGATATTTTATTTTGTTCTGCACTATACAAATCAATTTGCCACCAGACTCAAGATTGGAACTATTTGCATCTCAGTGACTGCCTGTACAGCTAAATACATTTAGTCAAATACTAAGTTGTGAAAAATCAAAGTGGCAGTTCACAGTTTGTGGTTGACTCCGATGTCTGGTGCATACTTCGAACCTCCATCTTTGCTAAAGTTGGCAGGAAGCTGTTTACACCTCTCCAGGGATTTATTGCTTCTGAAACTCTTCATAGAACCTGTATCTCCATGAAATGGAATATGGCTTACGGAATGATGCAACTTGATAGCAATTCTAATGTAGGCTGGCATACCTTGTTTCAATTATTTTTTTTAATGAATCTAATTTTTTTAATGTCCAAAATGTGAATTCAGCATATGAAATGCAAAATTACTAACACTAATGAACCCATTTTTGTGAGTTGAGACATTATGTTGAGGTTGTACAGGACATTGATGAGGCCTCTTCTGGAGTACTGTGTCCAATTCTGGTCTCCCCATCCCTATTATAGGAAGGATGTTATGAAGCTGAGGAGAGATTTACCAGGATGTTGCCGGAGTCATAATCTCCGGATTACTGCCCGAGCCACGTGCCAATTGGCATAGGGACAAGAAAATTAGGCAAGTAAACACGTGGCTAAGGGATTGGTGTGGGAAAGAGGGATTCCACTTCGTGGGGCATTGGCATCAGTTTTGGAACAGGGGGGATCTGTACCGTTGGGACGGTCTCCACCTGAACCGATCAGGTACCAATGTTCTAGCGAAGAGGATAAATAGGGTGGTCAGTAGGACTTTAAACTTCTGAGTTGGGGGGAAGGGAAAGTCAAAGCGACAGGGAGTATGGAGGTAAATGGCAAGATAAACAGCAGGATAGCATGTTTCCAGGTGGATTTAAAATTGAGGCAGACTGAGAATGCAGTAAAAAGCAAGGATAACTTAGGACATATGACTTCCAAAATCTCTAATGATAAGGAAGTTAGCATTAAGGCACTTTACCTGAATGCTCGTACCATACATAACAAAGCCGATGAACTAATGGCACAGATAATAGTGAATAATTATGATGTAG
>NC_057729.1:44544922-44646183 GCF_004010195.1 Chiloscyllium plagiosum | reverse complement strand
AGGCTTCAATCCACTTCGAAAAGACATCAGCAATAAGCAAAACACATTTATAGCAACTCAACTCATTTCTACAACTCAATGAAAATGTCTTCAAGGCCGAGATTGATAGATTCTTGTTGTCTAGAGGAATTAAGGGCTACGGGGAGAACGCTGGTAAGTGGAGCTGAAATGCGCATCAGCCATGATTGAATGGCGGAGTGGACTCGATGGGCCGAATGGCCTTACTTCCACTCCTATGTCTTATGGTCTTATGGTCTTAATGGAGGATTTGAGTTATAAGCAGAGGCTGGATAGGCTCGGACATTTTTTCACTCATAATTTGGATTTTGAGAGGTGACCTTATTGAGGTTTATAAAATGATGAGGGATATGCATAAGGTGAATGACAGGTATCTTTTCCCAGGGTGGGGGATTTCAATATTAATAGACATATTTTTAATATGAGAGGAGAAAGATTTAAAAAGGGCATGAGGGGCAATTTATTTACACAGGGAGTGGTTCATGTGTGGAATGAACTTCCAGAGGATGCAGGTGCAGTTACAACAGTTAAAATACTTTTAGATAAGAATAAGAAATGTTCTGAGGCACGTGAGCCAAGCACAGGCAGGTGGGACTTGTTTAGTTTGGGATTATGGTCAGCATGGAGTGGTTGGACCGAGGGTCTGTTTCCATGCTGTCTGACTCTATAACTCTATGACAGAGTTGCACCAGAGAGATCTCCCGGTTTTGGTTAAAAAGAGTGCCACGGGATCTCTTACATTCACTTAACGAGTAGCTGGGACCATTGTTTAGCATCTCGTTCAAAAGATACGACCACTGCCAGGACAGTACTCGCTAAGGACAGCAAAGGATCACCAGCCTGGGTTTTGTGATTTGAGTTTTGAAGGCTTAGAAGTGAAAATTCCATTGGTGGCCACCCCTTTCACAATGGATATGTATTCTGCCCAGTGGGTTATCCAGTAATTTGTTGAAACATAAATAAGCAAGAGATCATTTTCTTACTTGGACTAAGTTAGTTGACCTCAATAGAATGGCAGTAGGGTTGTTGCAGTATGTTAGTGAAGGAATTTCTTGTGCTGACCATGATCCAGTGACACTCTGTAAAAGTGTAAATGAATGGCGATCAGGTGAGGACAGGATCATGCTGGGCTCTAGTGCTGCCTGAGAATTAAATATCCTTCTGACATTCATTGCCAAGACTTAACTGAGCTAAGGCCACTTGGGTGGGATATTCTAGAGTAACTAGGAATGATCGAAGGGCATCAAAGCTTTCAAAAGAGGTCAAGGGGAGAAAATTGGCAAAAAAAAGGGCAAGAATGTAAATTAAATCTATTTTTCAAAAAAAAGTGAAATTTGGTCTTAATGGAACATTTCAAATGAAAATAATCCATACCTGGAGCAAGGTGATGGAGCTGCACTCTGTTTGTTTTACTGCTAAGTGAAGTCAACTGTAATAACAAAACATAAATTCATTAAAGATTTGTTGTCTGACTGACCAATGGACTGACTGACCTTTCACCTTTTACCACCTGGGTTTGAATTTGACTCAACCGAGCTTGGATGAATGTCTCGTCTTTTGTTGTTACAGCTGCTCCAAGTTTGCAGGGCATCGAGTTCAAGATCTGGGCATTTCCCATTAATTTACCAGATCAGTGGGCATGAGACCCACGGAGCAGCCCCTTTCAGTTGTTGCAGCAACTCAAAGAAATGTCTACAAGTAGCTTTTCCTTCTCAAATTGATACTTTATTATTTTCACAAATTAGCAATATTTTCCTCGTGCATTATTTTAAAAATGTTTTTTAACATAATCAATCGCTAAACCATAAGGATGAAAAGAGTCCCAAAGTACATTCCTCATTGATATTAATTTACCTGATCTCAGAAATGACAATGCTGGGAATGTTACATTTGCTCTGAACACACTGTTGTAGAGAGGAAATGTCTTTTTCATGGGATGTGGGCTGAGTTGGCATTTATTGCCCATCCCTAATTGCGCACAAGGTGGTTAAGAGTCAATCATATTTTTGTGGGTCTTATGTTCATGTAGGCCTGACCATGTAAGGACAGCAGATTTCCTTCTAAAGAATATTAGTGAACCAGATGTGTTTTTAAACAATTGACAGTGATTTCATGCTTGCCATTAGGCTTGCATTTTAAAAAAAAATTCAGATCTTTGTTGAATTCAAATTCAACTATCCATGAAGATGGGACTTGAGCCATGGTCCCAAAATATTAATCTCCAGTTCATCAATTAACTAGCCTGGTGTTATTGCCACTCTATCACCACCAAGCATGCCAAACCTAATGGAAAAGCAGTGATGCTTGCTGAAAAGGAGGGTGTGAGTTTGTACCAATATTTAGAAAGGCTGCGCTAATTTGGGTGTCCCTCTCCCAGTAGAATGTGCACCACCACCTCTTGCAAAGAACACCTCATTGATAAGTTATGCCTGAAACAAAGGTATGACAAATTCTAGTTTCTATCCTTATGACTCTGTTTCCTTAGGGGAATCTCAATCCCTATCATTTAGCTGAACTAACTTGAATCTGCCTAGTCACGTCTACGGGAGATTTGCTAACCGTATAAATAACTGTTTAAGGTGTAGGTGTTGATGGAATATGTTGTCAATGTGAGTGCCTGCAGGAAACTGTATTAGATGTTACAACGCTGCAGAGAAGTTAGAAAGTGCTCTCCCGGCTGCCATCATGCACTCATTCGTGTTATTGCACAGCAGGTGTAGCCTAAAGGCCCCAGTTGGCCCATCTGAGGCAACAAAACTACCTTAATGTATCCTAATGAGAGAAAATTAAAGACAAAGGGGGGTCCTAATTTAATACTCATTGTCAATATGTAACCTCAGAACAAATGAGCCATTTATCAATTACTGGTAACATGAAACAAGACAATGGAAAATAGAAATGTGATTATTCTGGGATAGACTAAAAGCATTTTAAATGCAGAAACCCACATTTACAAATGGATGGAGAATTTTTTTTGACACTTCCCCACCTCAACTTGGGTAATAATTTAAAATAAAAAGAATACAGATAAGGTTTCAACCATTATATAAATGTAAAAAACCACAATATGTCTGGCAAGGCATTTCAGCTGCAGGAAATGGAAATATTTTTTCAAGGAAGTCAATGTTAAGCTGATTTTATGAAGCAAAGCACACACAAGCTATTTGATTACAGTCAATATTTCTGATCCACCAGGGGATAAACTATTTTTTTTCTATGCGCATGTAATGATTTCAAGTTCACTATGTCACTGCCTTTCACTGCTTTCTATTCTGTTCATGCTGTAAAGACTGATATTTATTCAGAACAACTCTGCCAAAGACTCCCAATTCAAAAGCTTCTTTTTAGTTAAATTGCAACATTTCAGAGAAGGAGAGTACCTCATTGTGTAGAAAGTCACTCAGTACGAAGAAGGAAGGAGGCATCAAGATGCAGTAGTTAGATGTTAAACTTGGCATGTAAAAGTCAGTGGATTATAAAAGAGTAGGAAGGTAGAGAAATGAGATAATTAAATCATAAGGTAGTAAGAAATAAGAGTGGCAGTAGGCCACTCAGCTCATCAAGACTGCTCTGCCATTGATTGGGATCATGGCTGGTAGGGCTGTGGCCTTACTGCCACTTTCCTGCCTGATTCCCATATCACTTAACCTCCTTGTTGATCACAAATTTATCAAATATATTGAATATCTTGAATATATTCAATGACTCCGTCTCCACTGCTCTTTGTGGAAGAGAATTCCAAAATCTAACTAATTTCGGAAAGGACAAATTCCTCCGTATCTCCATCTTAAATGAGGGAGTCCTTATTTTTCAACTGTGGCTGCTAGTTATATTAAGACTATAAGACATAGGAGTGGAAGCAAGGCCATTCGGCCCATCGAGTCCACTCCGCCATTTAATCATGGCTGACAGGTGTTTCAATTTCACTTATCTGCACTCTCCTCGTAGCCCTTAATTCCTTGCAAGATCAAAAATGTTTCAATCTCTGCCTTGAAGACACCCAACGCCCGGCCTCACTGCACCTCTGTGGCAATGAATTCCACAGGCCCACCACTCTCTGGCTGAAGGAATGTCTCCTCATTTTCATTTTAATTTGACCCCCTCTAATTTTAAGGTTATGCCCACGGGTCCTAGTCTCTCAACTAATGGAAACACCTTCCCAGCATCCACCCTAAGCCATGCGTTACTTTGTAAGTTTCTATTAGATCTTCCCTCAACCTTCCAAACTCTAATGAATACAATCCCAGGATCCTCAGCCGATCATCATATGTTAGGCCTACCATTCCAGGGATCATTTGTGTGAATGTCCACTGGACACGCTCCAGTGCCAGAATGTTCTTCCTGAGGTGTGGGGCCCAAATTTGGACACAGTATTCTAAATGGGGCCTAAATAGAGCTTTATAAAGTCTCAGAAGCATATCACTGCTTTTATATTCCAACCCTCTTGAGATAAATGACAACATTACATTTGCTTTCTTAATCACGGATTCAACCTGCATATCAACCTTTCGAGAATTCTGGACTGATACTCCCAGATCCCTTTGTACTTTGGCTTTATGAGGCCTCATTCCTGATGAAGGGCTCCTGCCCAAAACGTCGATTTTCCTGCTCCTCGGATGCTGCCTGACCGGCTGTGCTTTTCCAGCACCACTCTAATCTTGACCCTGGATATTTCTGCAGCCTCCCCACCTCCTCAGTACTACCTGCCTGTCCACCTAACTTCGTATCATCAGCGAACCTCACCAGAATGTCCCCTGTCCCTTCATCCAGACCATTAATATATAAAGTGAACAGCCGTGACCCCAGCACTGAACACTGTGGGACCTGACTTGTCACCAGCTACCATTCTAATAAAGAACTTTTTATCCCAACTCTCTGCCTTCTGTCAGACAGCCAATTCTCAATCCATGCCAGTAGCTCACCTCGAACACCATGGGCCCTCACCTTACTCAGCAGCCTCCCATGAGGCACCGTACCAAAGGCTTTTTGGAAGTCTATTTAGCTGACACCCACTGGCTTTCCCAGGTCTAACCTACTTATTGTCTCTTCAAAGAATTCTGACAGGTTTGTCAGGCAGGATCTCCCCTTACTAAATCCATGTGTTGACTTGTTCTAATCCAACCCTGCACTTCCAAGAATTTAGAAATATCATCCTTAATGATGGATTCTAGAACTTTACCTACAACAAAGGTTAGGCTAATCCCATAATTTTGCATCTTCTGTCTTGATCCTTTCTTGAACAAGGGGATTACAACAGCAATTTTCCAATCTTCTGGGACTTTCTCTGACTCCAGTGATTTTTGAAAAATCGCAGTCTCTGCTATTTCCTCCACCACTTCCCTCAGAACTCTAGGATGTAACCCATTGGGACCAGGAGATTTATCAATTTTTAGACCTTTTAGCTTTCTCTTTTGTCATGGCTACCATACTCAACTCTGCCCCCTGACTCTCCCTAATTGTTGGGAGATTACTCATGTCTTCCATTGTGAAAACTGACATAAACTACTTATTAAGTTCTTCAGCTATTTCCTTATCTCCCAGTACTAGCCTTCTAGCATTCAATATTCACCTCAGAGGAAACAACCTCTCAGTATCTACCCTGTGAAGCCTCCTCAGAATCTAATATATTTCAATGGAATCATCTCTCTTCCTTCTAAATTCCAATAAGTGTAAATCCAATTTGCTCAACCTGTCCTCATAATACAATTGCCTCAAACTGGAATCAGCTTCGTGAACTGCTTTGAACTACTTCCAGTGCAAGTGTGGTCCTTCTTAAGGAAGGTAGCCAAAGTTGTATTCAGAGTTATTTGAGTCTCATCAATTCCCCTTTGCTAATTACGTACATACTTGTATGCCATTTCTTTGTGATTCATGCACAGGTCCACCCAGAGCGCGTTCTTACTGAGACATTTTGTAGTCTCTTTTTAAATAATATTCTGCTTTTTTCTTTCTCCTAGCAAAGTGGGCAACCTCACATTTTCCCACATTACACTCCATTTGCCAATCTTTTACCCATTCACTTATAGAAAACCTTTTGCAAACTATCCTGCTCACAATTATTTTTCCGATCTATATTTGTATCAACAAATTTAACCATAATACAGTTGGTCCCCAACTAATTGTTATTTGCCAGCCTGAAAATGACCCAGTAATTCCGGCTGTCTATTTCCTGTTAGTTAATCTTCTACCCATCCTAATATATAATCCCCAATAATTTCTTCTGTGTCTTGTCAAATGTCTTTTGGAAATCCAAATACACTATATCTAATGGTTCCCCTTTATCCACACTGCTTGTTTCATTCACAAAGAATTGTAGCACATATATCAAACAAAACGTCCATGTTGCTAAATCACATTGATACTGCTCACCTAAGAAGAATCATATCATGATAGAATTTAATATTCAGTTCAAGAGTGAGAAACGTGGGTTGGAAACAAATGTGCTTTTAACTTAAATAAAGAGAATTACAACAAAATAAGGATAGATGTAGCTGAAATGAACTGGGCGGTTAAATTAAAAACCAAAAGACTATCAGGAATAATAATAGGCAGGCAGTGGCAGATGTTGAAGGAGATAGTTCATGATTCACAGCAAAAATACATCCCAGTGAGGAGGAAAGATTCTAAGATCCATTGGTAACCAAGGAAGCTGAGAAGAGTATTAATTTGAAAGAGAAAAGCAGAAGGAGAGGCCAAAGTTAGTGAAAAGATTGGGATAAAATCAGAATCCAGCAAGGGAGGACTAAAAAGATAATAGAGACAGAGAAAATAAACTACCAGGACTAACTAGCTTGGAATATAAAAACTGACAACATAAGCATCTTTAAACATATAATAAGGAAGAGAGAGGTCAAAGTAAACATAGGCCCTTCAGAAAAAGAACCTTGGGAGACGGTTTTGGGGAGCAAGGCAATGGCAGAGGAGTTAAACAGATATTTTGCATCAGTCTTTACAGTGGAAGATACTTTAGACATCCATTAACACTAAAGAATATGGGAGAGCAATTAAGTACCATCACCATCACTAAAGAAATAGTATTAGGCAAACGAATGGGGCGAAAGGCAGAAAAGTCCTCCAGTCCTGATGGCATATATCCTCAGATCCTAAAAGACGTATTTACAGAGATAATGGATTGGTTAGTAGTAATTTTCCAAAAATTATTGAATTATGGCAGAATACCAGATGATTGGAAAACTGTTAATGTGACCCCCCCCCCACCAATCCTAAAGGGAGGGAGAGAAAAAGTGGGTAATTATTAAGGTCCTTTGATGTAGAAGTATTGGAATCAATTATTAAGGAATCAAATAGAGTCAGCATGGCTTCATGGAAAGGAAATTTATTACAGCTTTTCGAGGAAGTGTAGCCAAGGTCATTTTCCCAAGGCAGAGCAGTCCACAACTAGAGGGTATTGGTTTATGGTAAGAGGAGAAAGATGTAAAAGTGACCTGAGGAGTAACTATTTCATGCAGAGGGTGGCGTATGTACACAATGAGCTGCCAGAGGAAGTGGTGGGAGTAGGTACACAAACAGCATTTAAGATACATCAGGATGGGTATATGAATAGGAAGGGTTTAGAGCATATGGGCCAAATGCTGACAGAAGGGATGAGATTAGTTTAAGATACCTGGTCAGTGCAGACAAGTTGGATTGAAGGGTCTGTTTCTGTGCTGTATAACTCTGTGAATCTATGACTCTGTAAGTTTCAACCAGAGTGGATGCAGGGGAACCAGCAGATTGTTTACTTGAACTTACAAAAGTCACTCGACGAGGTATTTCAAAAAATGTTGAGTCATAAGATATGAGCCCATGATGTTGGAGAGGAGTGGATAGAGAGTTGCCTCATGGGCAGGAAACAGAGAGTGGGAATAAGGGGACCTTTTTCAGTTTGGTGACCTGTGACTAATGATCAGTGACTGCAACTGTTGACAACATATATTAGTGACTTGGAGGAAGGACATGAATGTACTGCAGGGTGTGAAGGGTTTGTCTTATGAGCAAAGGATAAACAAGTTGGGACCCTACTCACTGGAATTTAGAAGAATGAGAAGTGATCTCATTGAAACCTATCAGATTTTTTAGGAACTCAACAGGATAAATGCTGAGAGTCTAGGGCTAGCGGGCATGATCTTTGAATAAATAGCTGTCAATTTGATGAGGAGGAATTTCTTCTCTCAGAGGGTTGTGAGACTTTTGAACTTCTTGCCAATGGAAAGTTGTTGGGGGTAGAATTCTCATATATATTTAAGAATGAGATAGACAGATTGTTGATCAGTAGGGGAATCAAGAGTTATGAAAAGCAGGCAAGAAAGTGGATATGAGGAGTGTTGGATCAGCCATGATCCTATTGAATGGCAGAGAAGGCTTCTGGGGCTGAACAACCAACTCCTATTCCTATTTGTTACATTGTGTCCCTACCTCTAAACCAAAAGTCTCTGGGTTCAAATCCCACCTGCTCCAGAAACATAGAACGACATTTCTGAATAGGTTGGTTAGAAATGCAAAATGTCTGATTTCAGTTTCAGTGAAGTTGATAGGATCTTATTACAAATGAGTGATGAATTGGAGGTTTAGATTATTTCCTTCTAGAATGACAAATTTGAAGCATATAGTCAAAGTAACCAGACATTGCTGCTATTTTTAGGGGAGGTGGTGTAGAGGTAATCCAGATTACCCAGGTTAATATTTTGTGTTAGAGATAAAAAAAACTGCAGATGCTGGAATCCAAAGTAGACAAACAGGAGACTGGAAGAAGACAGCAAGCCAGGCAGCATCAGGAGGCAGAAAAGTCAATGTTCGGGTATTAACCCTTCTTCAGGACTAGATCCTGATCTAGTGATCTAGTCCTGAAGAAGGGTTAATAGTTAAAATGGTGACTTCTCCACCACCTGATGCTGCCTGGCTTGTTGTGTTCTTCCAACCTCCTGCTTGTCTTCTTAATATACTGCAAATTCAAACATCACGGCAGAGTTTGAATTTAATAAAAGTCTTTAATTAAAAAACTAGCCTACTGGCATCCGTGTCACCTCTGTCAATTTTATAAAAAGCCAGCAGGTCAATTGACGTCCTTCATAGAAGTAAATCTGCTGTCTTTACCCATTCTGGCCTATTGTGACTCCTGACCTACTGCAATATGATTGACTTTTAACTACCCTCTGGGCAAATAGGGATGGGCAATAAATGGGGTTTTGGCCAGTGTCATTCATATTCCATGAATAAGTATAAATATATTTTTAAACATAGCACATATGATGCTGAAAACATGGGACACAACAGTTAACATGTTGTAAGTTTTGCTTTTATACTTTTTCAATGTGTAGTATGTGTACTTCTTGGTTATTTTAACGGATATAATCAGAAATATTTTCACTTTAAAAGGAATTTGTTGGTTGTGAAGTGTATGGTAATATTGATGTAATAAGGTGCTTCAGTTCTGATTCTAGCTGAACAAATTTGAGGATGGATTATGAAGTTAGTGGGGAAGTAAGGGTTGTGGGTAATGTTACTGGCATAATGATGTAGAGTTGAAATCCTACCATCCCAGCAGGGAAGTTTAATTAATACATCTGGAATATAAATAAAAAATAATATTAGTAATGTTGATTAAACTACTGGATCATTTAAAAAAAAACTATTTGGTTCAGTCATAACTTTTAAGACGGGAAATCTGCTATCCTACCCTGTGACTGTAGGTCTACAGCTTTATTGTTGATGCTTAACTGCATAAATGGCCAGTTTCAAAAAAAAGTAGGCTAGTTGTAATAACAGCACTGTGGATGTAGGTACACCACATGCACCCCAGAATTTCAAAAAGACAGCTTGCCTCCACCTTCTGCAGTGCAATTAGCAATGAACAATAATTGTTGAGCGTACAATCCTATGAATGAATTTCTTTTTAAAACATACCTTCAATTATAGTTCTTTATTATATAATTGCATCATTTTGAGGCAAGTCCTATGGTTTGATCAAGTGGAGCTGAATTATTTGGATGGTGTGACTGAAAGCAATTAAGTGCAGCTAATGTACTGACTTAAAACTATTATTAACAACTGAATCTATTGACTGAATGTGTGCCTCAACAGATATGTTTGTGCTTTTGTGGCACAGTGGAGGAATCCCTAGCTCCGATTCAGGCTTGAGTTTAAATCCCACTTCCTCCAGAGTTTTGTAATGATATCTCTGAATAGGTCAATAAGCAAATACTTCATCAGACATGCTGCTATTACTGAATAAGAGAAAGTATTGAACAACTATCTCAGCTCACCGCTCATTGAATACGTCCATGCATTCTCCAAGTGGATTGAAGCCGGTGATGACAGTTTGGCACAAACCATTCAGACTGATATTGGCATAAAGTGTATCACTACCTGGTACGGTAACTGTACCATTCAAGATTGGAGATGGTTACAGAGAATGGTGAACTCAGCCCGGACAATCACTAAGGCCAACCTCCCATCTATACAATCCATCTACCTGGCCCGCTCTAAAGGAAAGGCAGCTGGCATTCTTAAAGATCCATCCCACCCTGGCAATGTTTTTCTACACCTCTACCATCGGGGAGAAGGTACAGAAGCCTGAACACACACACTACCCGGTTTTGTAACAGTTTCTATGCTACTAATGTTAGAATACTGAATGGACTCACAAATTCTTAACATTCGCCTGTACCTGTGGTTTTGTTTTTGCTGCTGTTTATCTATTATTTACTATCTATGCTACTTAACACTGTGATCTGCCTGTATTGCTCGCAAGACAAAGCTTTTCGCTGTGCCTCGGTACACGTGACAATAAATTCAATTCAGTTCAATTCAATTCAAGACAGGTGAGTTCAGAATACCTTGCACATCTTGTCTGAAAACAGGCTTTGAGAAGCCTGCATCCTGAGACAACTGAAGAAAGGACAGTACCTTTCTCCATTCTCTTCTGTGTCGCTGCCTGCCCCTCACTGATCCCCCAAATCAGGTACAACTGCTTCATGCATGGCTTCAGAAATTTATTGCTTTTTAAATGAAATGAAGTGCTTGGATCAAACTTGGCAATTGACACAAACATGGGGTGTTCTGCATGAGCAGCAGTGATTTTGTGCAGTTCCCTGCAGGCCATTGGGTGAAGGAAGTGGAGTGGATGTAGTGCATAAATAAGAACATCTATGCCATTAGAAATTCATATTAAATAGTAATGAACAATTAATTTAAGCAGACAAATTGGTAAAATGTATCAATAGCATCATAGAACATATGATAATCATTGTAGACACTATTTGATTTGTACTTTTGATCTACATTATTAATCACAATGTCTCCTCTTAGGTCATTTCCTATTCATAACTGGAACAAAGTGAGGAGATAGATCCCAAGAAATACCTCCACCTGTATGGGGATCGAACCCCATCCTATCGGTGTTGTTCCATATGATACTGTAATCATTCATCCAACTGAACTAACCAATCCCAGTTATCTTAGTGCATTGTTCAGTCACCTGTTGCAATTTCCCCTCACTGACTATATAATCCCTACAGTGCAGAAAGAGGCCATTTAGCTTGTCAAGTTTGCACCCATTCCCCAAAGAGCATCCCACCAGACCCACCCCCCTCACCATAATCCCACAGGAGGTTTATAATCATGGCTAATCCACCTAAACTGCACACTATGGGGTAATCCTTCAGCATGGCCAATCCACCTAACTTGCACATGTTTGAACTGTGGGAGGAAACGTGCAAACTCCACACAGACAGTTGCCCAAGGCCGGAGTCGGACTCAGGTCCCTATTGTGGTGAGGCAGCGGTGCTAACGACTGTGTTTCCATTACCATCCCTTCTACTGAAACACTTCAGAGGAGTAAGCATAATTTGCAGATTTCATTTCATCACTATTTCTAAAACAATGCAGAGTAGTCAGCTTCAGATTCCTATGTGTCAGTCATATCTATAGTTAGACACGGTTAGTGCCAGCTTTAAATTCACTTACATTTCGCTCCATTTAAGAACCAGTCATTTTTGTGTCAATGCAATTTGCATGTGTCCCCATAGTAACATTATAGGTTTATCTCAGTGATCTTTTCATGTTACATGAAACTTTTTACAGGCGTCGTTGTCTTTGACCTTGGGTTCACCTGGTCTATGTACAGACTTACTGCTGGTGTATAACAGTTGTGTGTTGCCCTTCAGCACCACAATGTTGTACCATCGTTGCTGTGCACCAATCATGACATTCACATGAACCCCACTTTGGGAATTTGGTGGCTGGCCATAATGGAAAGGTTTCCTGTCTCCTAAGCATTTCACAACTGTTTGAGCAATAATGTTACCATTTATAGGGATTAGGTTGCAGTTTAGGTCGTTGTAAAATCGAAAGCAGCTTTATTTCAGGTGAGCTATGATTGGGCAGTCCCTTTTTAGTTTGGTGTATTAAATTTGTTCCTGATGCACTCAATGGCAGGAAAATGACCACCATCCAACATTTTGATGAATTGTTATTTCAAGGCATAAGAATCACATAAAGAAATGACCATTTACCTGAGAAGAATGAACCCCAAAATATTTAGATCAGAAAGAAAGAAACAATGAACATTGACAATACACATAGATAACATCATTAATTAATTCATCGCAGTCCTGCTTCAGCCAAAATTATTTTATTGTGCTGCCCGGGATAACAATGTGTGGGAGACAGCTGTAATCCCAGAGCTCTTTTCATCCTTCTATCTTTACAAGCCTTTAATTCTAGTCCTGTGTTCACCATATGCTCTTATCCCCCGTAGAATAATTAACTTTACCTGCAATAGTAAAAGCAAAAAATAAAATGGGAAAGAACACAAACACTTAGAAAGCAGTTAAATAAACAACCTGCACGCAAGCATCTTGAGCAAAACACATACACTGTTTCCTGCAACTCAGTTATCGCATCTTATTTTCTTTGTACTTTTTCAAACATGAGCTTTTGTTTATAAACCCTACTTTGGTGTGTAAAAAGCCAGTTGATGGATATACTTTGCTGAAGATTAACCCCTTAATCAGCTCATGCAGTTTATACAAATGTGCTCGCTTCTGACTTTAGGCATTTGATAAAAAAAAATGTTACTTGCGTTGTTTGAATGATGTTTGCACGAGGTCTGTTTCTTGTTCGGTTCAATTATAGGATATGGAATTTCATCTAATCTGTAAAAGAAAAGAAAATACAGCCATGCACCAAAATTTACATTTATTTCATCCAGGAATCTTTTTGAAATTTAAAATATAAACACACCTTTAAACAATCAATCTTGAAAATCCTTTTAATTGTGGAGAGTAACCTGTCTGTTCCCAGCCCTTCAAAAAAGAGAAGCAATCATCAAGTCCAGCCACAGTGGAATTCAGATCTTACAGTGGAGCCACATTATTATGGATCCCTATCTCAGCTATAAATAGGACACATACTCTGTGTTCCTCCTACCAGTTCATTTTGTTCTGATGAATTCCCAAATCCCAGTCTTGAAGCTAATGATTCCAAGCAGAGTGGTAATGTGTTGACTATTGATTACACCAGTGCCTCATGCCCAATTCAGTGTCTTGACTTGTCTACTGGCAGCATAGTCAAATTGGGGTTTGCACTCCTATGGGGCCATAGAGATTTTTCAGAGCTCTGTGGAGTAATGTGAAAGTGCAGAGTTGTCCTTATGGATGGGTGATGTGGGTGACCACTCAGTGTTCTGTTGCAGGGGAGCACATTGGTCAAGAGTGATTGGATGAATTACAGCCAGGAGATGGGAGCAAACTATAGCTGCCTCATGTGCAGCACAGCCCAGAGACAAAATCTAATGAAATTACAATAATACTTGGAAAATAATATACTGGTCATACTGCACCTCCACTTTGAAATAAACATGAATAGGCAGACCAGACAAGTGTGAATTGTGAGAAAGTGAGGACTGCAGATGCTGGAGATCAGAGCTGAAAAATGTGTTGCTGGAAAAGCACAGCAGGTCAGCCAGCATCCAAAGAGCAGGAGAATCGATGTTTCGGGCATAAGCCCTTCTTCAGGAATGAGTAATTCTATTTTATGTTATTGGAGGGCCATAGATGTAAGGGGGTGGAGCCCAGGACAACTGTGTAAAAGAAGGCATCTCCTATTTAAGAGATAAATGAGGAGGCACTTTTTGTGTCAAAGGGTTATTATTCTTTGGAACTCACAGCCACAGAGAGTGATGGAGGTTGGGTCATTGAATAAATTCAAGGCTTAATTAGACAGAATTCAGATCTACATGTGATTATGTGCACTTCAAATATTTTCTCTGTTTAATACCTTGGGAATCTGTGGTTTAATTCTATTTCTCTGATTTATTAATGATTTCTATCTATATGTCTATAAACTTGCTTATTAAATGATTCACTTCCCAGTGTCTTAAAAGTCAGATGATCTAGTCAGAAGAAAACACACTAAGAATTTTAAAAAGTTGGGCTTAACTTAAAATTCACCGCCATCTCTCATTGACCAGAGTCATGTTTCCATACCTGATACATGAGACTTGACATCCCCTCACCGCCCGCCCCTTAACCCTGCTATAGATAGGGGAATTGTTCTGAACTTCCCTACACCAAAGCCTTTTGGTCCATCATCAGTATCATCAGGGCCAGCATTCTTGGCACTGTTAATGATAGTTAGAAAGTGCTTTCATCTGTGCAAGCATTCAACACTGGTGTAAACCCCCCACTGTCAGCACTTAATTAGCATGACCTGCTTAGACGTGTCGTAACACAAAATTACTGACCTCCTCCACCAGAATGTGAAACATTTGCTACATATGATCAATTCTATATAAACCTGACAAACGCATTATTGTGCAGATTTGCTTCATAAAAGATTCATATGCAACAAATAATGTTGTTTTGTTATTAGAGTTGTCTCAAAGATCTGATTTTCTCAGCCTTATTTTGATCTAGTCTGAAGATAAAGCTCAAAGTAACGGCATCATTAGGGAGAGAAAACCAAGCAGACATCCCAAAAGGACAATAAAACAACAGACACAAGCAAATATAATGCAGCATCTTGAACAAAATAACTACAATACATCATAATAATAAGTTGGCGTTTAAGTCCTTTGTAACATAAATAGTAAATATTGCTACTGATATTGCTAGTAGTTTACTGTTAATGCACAAGTGTCATTGATTTCTGGAACTTGGAGATTCCCCAAATGCTAGTGGGGGAGGCTGGGTGGAGGGGCGTGGTGTTTGATGCTGGTCTGTACAAGTGGATGAGTGAATAAAAATTAGAACTTAGAAACTTAAAAATATCGAAAATAGGTATAGGACCCCATTGAGCTCATTCCACCTTTCAACATTCTCGTGGCTGATCCTCTACCTCAGCACCATACTCCTACACACATCTTTTACTCTGTGACACCTTTAGTCTCTGGAAATCTAACTATTTCTTGGCTTATGCAACAAGTGGGGCTGAACATCTGACCTGGAAAGGTGATGGTCTCCTCTTTTGGAAGGAATGCTTATAAGGCTGCAAGGGCTACCATTGTTTCTCAGATGCATCGATAAAGCCCTTAATCGATATCTCAATGCAGAGCAGAGAAAGTGGTCAGAGATGTCTTCCTTCCCATGGATTTAACCAAGGAACCGTCTATCCTCTCAGCAAAGATGAGGATCATTTGAGCATTGAGCCAATCTGATGAGTTTTTTTATCCCTCAACTGGTGTCACAGCAGCAGGTTATCTGATCATCATCACATTTCTGTTGTAGCACTTTGCTGTATCTATATTGATTGCTATGTTGCCTACATGCAGCACTGACTATTTATTCTAGAAGATAACTGTACTATGCTTTGGGATACAACTTACTACAGAAATGAAGGTTTTTCTTTTAATTTAACTTCTGCATCATGCTATCTACAGAACCAGATGCATCATTTGAACCTAGCTTAAAGCTCTGCAACTAAATTTTGAATTGCCGCTGTCACTGCAGAAAAATAATAGAAGCATCAAGCTACCTATAAGACTGGAATCTAAAGAAAAGGATCCCAGCCACCCCACCCATGGTAATGTAACAATACTGAATCCTCCTGTATGACTGTCTTGTTAATGCTGTGCACTCTGAGCTATTTACCTGATGTTACTTTAACAGGCTTCCTCATGCCAATCATGCCACTCTAGCTATTTGTTTTCCTGACGTCATTCACTCGCTCCTTGGTCTCTTATGATCGTCCGTGTTTTGCAGTCACTTCTCTGCCAGCAGGCCATTGTAAAATGGAGAAGTTCAAATCTTTGGTTTGAATTCCGAATGCTGACTGCAGCTGCTTTGAAGCAGTAGGCTGGAGAACTGCCTGACTGCCAGTTATTTTAGACAGTAGCCATACAATTGAGAAAAAAAGGATCAAAGCAGATTTGTTTTCTGAAATCCATATTTGTCCCATTTCAAAATCATATTTAAGATTTGTAATTGTACTGCCATGTTTTGCTCTTGGATGATTAATGAGGCTTGGAAATATGAGCTTACTTGGATGCTTCCAAAATGAAATTCTAAAATACATGTAGAGTGAATCAAAGAATATGTTAAACAGTTGGATTCCATTTATTCTTGATAGAACCACATTTTGACTGCATGAAATATTGCGCACAGTAGTGAAACAAAGACGGTCCTTAGCAGCTAAAAGAAATCAACATTGCCTGTGGAAATGGGAGCTAGTCTGGAGGCCATTGTGGAGCTGAAAGAGTTGAGATGTAACTGATACCTTGTAATACAGGTCTGAGCGTCCTGACCTTCCTGACTGTTAACCCATCAACAGCTGAACAGGCTGCATTAAAAACCTTATGTCACAGGCAGCTTTTGGGGAATTGAAACAGAATTCATTTTATGTATGCAATAACTTGAAACAGCCACAGTGTGTCAGGGGATAGTCCAGAGAGTTGTTTGGCTGCTGTTTTATTTTCAGATCATCTTTGTAATGGGATTAATAGTGAACAAAATGTACTACGGTCATGTCAAAGTTGCCTATCAATTCGTCATTAATGTTGTTTCTTGTGCATATAACAATAGTTACACTTGCAAATACAAAAAAGCTTTGAGAGAGTTGAAGAAAGGTGCAAGAAATACAAATATTCCTTTTTGTTTCGGTTATCAGATATTGAATGGATATTTCTCAGTTGATCTTATCTACAATGGCGTCTACAAATCAAAAGTACTTTGGGGGAGAAGGGAAGCGAGACTTACAATGGTAGATTTAGATGCAAATGGCTCAAGTGGAGCATAACCATCAACATGAACTGATTTATCTAAATATCCTTCTTCTCCGCCATATGTCCTGTAATAATCCTACATCTAATCCTATATATAATCATCCATTGTCTATAAAACATTTCGGGATTTCCTGAGATTGGGAAGGCACTGTATAAATGCAACTTTTCTTTTTTTTAATCCCCCATTATAAGGCCTGTTTCACAAGATGAGAATACAGTATTTTGGTAGCTGGCAGTATTGTCCCCTTTTAAACATTCTTCAGGAAAACCTGTCATTTTTCGTCATGCTACATCCATCGTTAAGGGTTGCAATCTCTCATATTAGTTTAAAACCTATTTTAGCATACGTCACTTTTGAAAATAAATATTGCTCCATCTCTTTAAATAGATTTGCAATCTGTGACATTCTTTCCAACCATAAATGTCGCTGCTAACATTTCCTTAATGTTGAAAATACAGCACCATGTCCTGTCCCATTTACATACACACTCTCAAGAGAAAACCAGTCAGATAAATTTACGATTTGCAATCAGACTTCATTGCAAAATTCAGATAGTTTAAAATATGGAAAATAATCAATAACATTAGTTGAGATAGTTTGGCTGGGAACTGTTATGTAAATTGTTAGGGAACCATGAGCAAATACAGGTCACAGACTTGAAACATTAACACTGTTTTTTCCATCTACACAGATGCTGCCAGACTTACTAAGTGTTTCCAGCACTTTCTGTTTTCAATAACCACAGACTCAGCCCATTAAATAAAATCAAAGTGTTGTGGATGCCGGAAGTCTGAAACAAACACAGAGAATGCTGGAGAAATTCAGCAGGTCTGGCAATAACTGTGGAGACAGAAACCCGAGTGACCGTTTCGAGTCTGATGTCACACTGGAACCAAAATGCGAACTTTGTTTCTCTCTCCACAGATGCTAGCACACCTGCTGAACTTCTCCAGCATTCTGTGTATTTATCTTGGCCCTTTTCTTTTTATTCATTCATTGGACATAGGCATCAACAACTGGGTCAGCAATCATGGCTTGTCCTTAATTGCCTTTGAGAAGGTGCCGGTGTACTGCCTTCTTGAACTGCCATTGTCCTTTGGACGAAGATGAAGGGACACCCACATTAGGTGTCAAGGTGTCAAGGAATTCCTTGATTTTGATCCTGCAACAGCAAAGGATGAGCATTATGCCCCAAATCAGGATCATGAGCATGGCTTGGAGGGGGCATCCTCATGCATATTCCACCTTTAGATTAGATTAGATTACTTACAGTGTGGAAACAGGCCCTTCGGCCCAACAAGTCCACACCGACCCGCCAAAGCGCACCCACCCAGACCCATTCCCCTACATTTACCCCTGCTCCTAACACTACAGGCAATTTAGCATGGCCAATTCACCTAACCTGCACATTTTTTGACTATGGGAGGAAACCGGAGCACCTGGAGGAAACCCACGCAGATACGGTGGGAATGTGCAAACTCCACATAGTCAGTCGCCTGAGACGGGAATTGAACCCGGGTCTCTGGCGCTGTGAGGCAGCAGTGCTAACCACTGTGCCACCGTGCCGCCCACATTTCATTTTGTAGGTTTTGTTTTATTCATTTATGGGAAGTGGGCGTCGCTGGCTGGCCCTGGTTGCCATTGAGAGGTTGGAGTGAGCTGCCTTCTTGAACCGCTGCAGTCCACCTGCTGTGGGTTCACCCACAATGCTATTAGGGACGGTATTCAAGGACTTTGGCCTAGCAACAGTGAAGGAACGGCCATATATTTTAGGTGGTAAATGTCAAGGGTTTGGAATGTTCTGTTGAAGGGAAATTGATGAGTTGCTGTTGTGTATCTGGTAAGCAGTTCACACTGTTCCATTGGGTGATGAATGGAATAAGTGTTGAAGATGCTGGATTCCCTTTCCTCTATCCAATATATAAGAATATATACAAAAAAAGGCCATCTTTGCACTAAGAGATTGCCCATGGGTTGTTGGCTAAGTGGAACTCTGCAGCTGCCAGAGTAAAAAGGAAATTTCATGGATAAGATACAAGAACTAACACGGAACATCTATCATAGATACCAGAGCCTTGAGATATGCCAATTGGCAAAGGCTTGGGGCATTACTGTTTAAATGAACATACGCACCCACACACAAACTGTCCCACGCACACACACACACAGACATTTACTCACACACACGTGCACACACACACAGACATACACTCACACATGTGCACACACACACACACACGTGCACACACAGATACACACAAACAAACAAAATAGAAAAGCACTGCACAATGCTACTTTTGTTAAATAAATCAAACAATCCGGCTAATTTTTCTCAGATGGAACAAAACTTGCAAAACAAGTAAATATTTTCCTAATCATAAGCATTTTTTTTTGTTAAGGTATAATATTCATCACATATTAACTTAGGCAGGCATTTGGGGATAAAAATGATTTAACCTCATTTATGCTTCAAAACACAACATCGGAGGAGTAAAGCATCAGACTAAAAACTTGTGCCTAATTTATCATTTGACATCAGAACAATATTGAGAAACAATGGCCTTTATATATGAGCTGAAACCAATAAAGGCAAATCCAACTCACCCCAGTTGCAGCAATGTTAATCCAAGTTACTTAGCTTTTTGTCTCTCGTACAACCTGCAGTTTATTTTTAACAAAACCCCAAGCCATTGAATAGTTATGCCCTGAACACCTTTGTCAATCCCAGCCATCTATCTCATTTATTGATGTAACTCTGAATCCCATCAGAAAGAATGCGAGGAGAGCAGCTATTTAATTTGACAGATTGATTATGAGTTACATCCAAAAACCCACTTAACTAAATGATGAGCTTTTTTTCTTTATATTTAGTGGCTGTTTTAAGTAAAAGCTAAAACAGTGCAGGTGACATAAGGGCTTTTTGAAGATTGCATTGAAACCACCACCTCTCCCCTAATGTACCAAGCCATTTAGCAGCAAAAACCTCAAATCTAAAGCAGAACAATTGTGATAGTTTCTGGAGCCACAAAGAAGCCTAGTGTCATTTTGTTGTTCACCTTGCGTAAGAATGAAGGTGAAGTATTAGGAATTGGAGTGAAGAGAGCAGGGAAACTGAGAATGTGAAAAAGAAGTCTACATTAAAAGACAATAGCTTTCAAGAACTTGATTTTAAATGTTTAGCTTCAGCTAATAAAGGCAGGAAAGATTTACAGATTCTGTCATTTAAAAGCCCATGGCAGCAAATCTGTCTGCAGATAAGTTGATGTAGTATTCAATGATCACTTCCTTGGTCACGGGTTTGAGACACAGCAGAGACTGGCACTCCCACAGATCTCAGGTTTCACAGTGAGATTTATACACGAATAGTTAAGTAGATTGAGGAGGGAGGGGTGCTGTGAAATACAA
The DNA here is from genome assembly GCF_004010195.1 of Chiloscyllium plagiosum. Taxonomy (NCBI): domain Eukaryota; kingdom Metazoa; phylum Chordata; class Chondrichthyes; order Orectolobiformes; family Hemiscylliidae; genus Chiloscyllium; species Chiloscyllium plagiosum. The sequence goes on along the minus strand of NC_057729.1, from coordinate 44,625,541 downwards.
CATATTAATGGGTACCTGCTGGGCACAGGTATAAAAAGAAGCTGTCTGCAATGTATAAAGTTTCTTTTCAGAGCCAGTTATTGGCACACCTGTTGACCTTAGTATCAGCAAAATGCAAAATAGTTCTGGAGAGAGAATATGACTTGATCCCAGTGATTGCTTTTTTATCAAAAGGTTTGCATTTATACAGCACATTATATCATTTCTCAGAGAACGCTTCAGACACTCACAATAGTTACTTTGAAGTAGTGATCATTGTTAGTTCACTGATGGCAGCCATTTTACATGCAGCAAGATCCCACAATAAAGCAATGACATAAGCTATCACATCATCTGTATTTAGACTTAAGTGTGGAACATTAACTTATCCAGTCTCTCCACAGATAATGGCTGATCCGGTCTATGTTTCTAGCAACCCTTCTTTCTGTCCTTTGAGTTCTGAGGAAGGGTCACTCGACCTGAAACGTTAACTCTGATTTCCCTCCACAGATGCTTCCAAACCTGCTGAGCTTTTCCAGCAATTTCTGTTTTTGTAACCCCTCTTTCATGTCTGTTTGTTTTTTGGAGTGTTGGTTGAAGGAGGAATGCAGATGAGGGAAGTAAGTGAACTCTCTATAAAAGACAGGAGCTGTGGAGTATAAATTGGGAACAATTGTTCTCCAGGAAATGCGCAACAGAAATGCGGAAGCTGCTTAAGGAGCACTTGTTGCAAGTGTTGGGTAACTTTGTCCCTCTGATACAGGCAAGGAATGATAAGGTGAAAGAGCCTTGGATGACAAGAGAAGAGGAGCTTCTCATCAAGAGAAGGAGGAAGCTTACGTAAGTTTGAGGAAGCAAGGCTCTGGCACAGCTTTAGCGGATTACAGGGTATCTAGGAAAGAACTCAAAAATGGACTGAGGAGAGCTAGGAGGGAGCACGAAAAAGCTTTGGATGAAAAAGTGGAAGGGTGGGTTAGTAAGTTTGCCGATCACACAATGATCGATGTTGTTGTAGGTAGTGTTGAGGGCTGTTACAGGTAAAAAATGGAATTGACAGAATGCAGAGCTGGGCTGAGAAGTGGCAAATGGAAGTGGCAGATGGAGCATGGTTTTGCTGCAGCTCTATAAAACCCTGGTTAGACCACACTTGAAGCACTGTGTCTAGTTCTCGTCGCCTTATTATAGGAAGGATGTAGATGCTTTAGAGAGGGTGCAGAGAAGATTAACCAGGATGCTACCTGGATTGGATGGCATGTATTATGAAGAGAGGTTGAGTGAGCTTGGGCTTTTCACATTGGAGACAAGAAGGAAGAGAGGTGACTTGATAGAGGTGTACAATATAATGAGATGCATAGATAGGGTAGATAGCCAGAGACTTTTCCCCAGGGCAGAAATGGCTGTCATGAGGAGTCATAATTTTGAGGTGATTGGAGGAAAGTATAGGGAGAAGTCAGAGGTAGGTTCTTTACGCAGAGAGTGATAGATGTGTGGAATGCACCGCCAGCAGTGGTAGTAGAGGCAGAAGCATAGGGACATTTAAGTGACTGCTGGACAAGTACATGGACGGCAGTAAATTGAGGGGTGTGTAGATTAGGTTGGATCTTAGATTAAGATAAATGTTTGGCACATTGATGGCCAAAGGGCCTGTAGTGTGCTGTACTGTTCTATGTTCTATGTTCAAAAACTTTAAAAGGTTCCCAATGGTACTAGGTCAAGGTCTGGTCACCATAATCCCAGCAGACAACCCTTTGATTAGAAGGAGCTGCCTGATGGTGAGTTTAACCTGATTGTCACTATGTCTCAGGTGAAGGATGAGGTTGAGAAGGCAGGATCTTCATGGTATCCTAGACTGGGGTGGGAATTGAACCTGCACTGTCACCATGCATCACAAACAAGCCATCCAGCCAAGTAAGCCCCACCTAAAGCCTAATGTCCAGCTGAACTACTAAATACATGCAAGCATGGCCATACCTTAAAACGCTCAAAACAGGAATGTGGTGAATCTCAGTCAGGACACGAGAAAATGGGGTGAAATCCAGTTCTGTCATGATTCTAACTCATTAGCACCTTTGGAAGGAAACATTTTCAATGACCTGGTGACTTTCACACCATGAGCACATCACACAGAACTTTATAGCCTTCTGTATAAACTATTTTGGAAGTGTGGTTACTGTTCTAATATGGAAAATGTGGCAAACAATTTGCACACAACAAGTCCCCATAAACTGTAATGTGATAATAATCAGATAATTTGTTTTTGGTCATAAAAACAGACCATCTGCCTATTATCACATTGTTGTTTGGAGAAGCTTGTTTGTCGAAGGTTACTGTGTTCCCTACATTATACAAGTGACAACACTTCAAAGACACTTCATTAGCTGTAAAGTGTTTTGAGAAGTTTTTCTTTGAGATGTTTGAAAAATAAACATTGAACAGGACAATATGGATAACTCCCTTATTATTCTTTAAAGTAGGACCACGGGACACTTTCCATCCACTTGAGAAAATAAACTATTTCTGTTTTATCTAAAAGCACCGCCAACAATCCGTCAGTACTCAGGTATTTGTATCAGGTATCAGGAGTGGGATTTGAACCTACAATCTTTGGACTTACAAGGAGCATGCTATTCAGAGCTAAAATAGAGTCATAGAGACTTAGCGATGAACAACACTGAAATAGACTCTTCGGTCCAACTCGTCCATGCCAACCAGATGTTGTAACCTAATCTCGTCCCAATTGCCAGCATTTGGGCTATATCTCTCTAAACTCTTCCTATTCATATACCCATCCAGATGCCTTTTAAATATTGTAATTGTACAGCCTCCACCACTTCCTCTGGCAGCTCATTCCATACATGCACCACTCTCTGCATGAAAAAATTGCCTCTTAGGTCCCTTTTATATCTTTCCCCTGTCACCTTAAACCTACGTCCTCTAGTTCTGGACTCAACGACCCCAGGGAAAAGAACTTGTCTATTTATTTTATCCATGCCCCTCATGATTATATGAACCTCTATAAGGTCACCCCCTCAGCCTCCGATGCTCTAGGGAAAGCAGCCCCAGCCTATCCAGCCTCTCCCTATAGCTCAAAACCTCCAATCCTGGCAACATCTTTGTAAATCTTTTCTGAACCCTTTCAAGTTTCACAACATCCTTCCAATAGGAAGGAGGCCAGATTTGCACAGAATATTCCAAAAGTGCCCTAACCAGTGTCCTGTACAGACACAACACTCCCTACATTTCTACTGATGAGCTTGAGATGCTCTTCCACCCATCTCCTGGCCAATGCTTATTTTTCAATTAACAAAAGCTTACTGACCACAAACAATTACCTCTCCATAGATGCTGCCTGAGCTGCTGATGATTACAAGTATTTTCTTTTTTAATTTCCAGCATCTGCAGCAATTACCTTTTGTGTTAATTTTTCTTGTGTTGCTCAGTTATTCAGTCCTCATTACATTCCCCACCTCCTTTTTAAGGTTCTTTCCATCCCACCCATCTTTACACCACAGGTCAAATTACATTTCAGGTATTTCTGTATTCCTTGATCTTTAGTCCCTACATGTACTTTCCCTGTGAGAAAAACACCTTAGATTTTCCTATCCGATTTATACAATTTACAGCTAAAGATCCTGTCAAAATCCTAAGGCAGGATCTCTTATCTTGGAATACCATTATCAATTATACACATTATCTAGGCAGAGAAAATGTGTAGAGTAATTAAGCATCATCCTTAAATCAGATCAGATGTTCACTTCACAAAAGCTTCACCTGACCAGAACTAGGGAACACAACTTTAAATTAAAGAATATCCAAGTTAAGGAAACGTTCCTTTTTTCCTCGGGGGGATGAGGGTCTGTGGAACTTTCTTTCTCAGAAAGTGGCAAAGATAGGGTCATTGACCATTTTTAAGGTGGAGGGAGCTAGATTTCTGACCATCAGGATGTCAAAGACTATCGAATATGGGCAACAAAGTGGAGTTGAAGCCACAATCTGACCAGTTACAGCCTTATCCAATAGCAGAACAGTCTCTGCAGGTCATATGGCATAATTCATATTTTGCATCTGAAGTGTTACAGAGAAGAATGAATGGACAATATCAGAGAAATTAAGCTGTTCAAGAGCATCACTTTATGTAACTGCCAGCAACCAAACCCACATATACACAGAGAAGTGAACTTACCTTATTTATGCAAATGAAAAGATCAGGCAAAAGTTCTTGAAAGATGCTGGCACAGCAGATCCGGTGGAACCACTAGGAGATCTGAGTATCTGTCCATTTTATTGTTGATGATGGCTGAGCATAAATACTGAGCACTAAGGCAAGAATGAAGTCACGTAAACAGTCAATGCACTCTGCTGGCAAAATACAGGCATCAAACCAACATTCAGAGGCAGCTCACAAATCTAGCTCTGAACTTTCTAGTATAAGTTGTACATTTGAAAAAACACGAGGGTCAAATTCAACTTTTAGGTGGACTACAACATTGACTTTGACATTATAGAAAGAAAAATCAGACATGTTGTATAAACGATACAGCATCATCCTATTTTACAAGATACATCAAAGTTGCAATTCAGTCACGTGGCTCTTGTTTCCATGTGATATCTTTCATCTGATTATGTACTCACTGTCTTGGGAACATAAACTCACACCTACAGGTCCTTCACATAACTGTTATATGAAGTAATGGTTTTGAAAGAGTTAATTAGAAGTTGGATTGGGCTCCACTCTATCTGATCATGTCACAAAGTCTTTGGGTAGAGAATTAGTCTGGCCCAAAGCCCCAACGGAAACAGATATGTATCTCTGGTTCCTGTTAGTCTTTGTAATAATATCTATCTAGTCTATGTAATTTGTACCTATGTCATAAACTGCTACCATGCAATAAACTGCCTCGTTTATACCTCTTCTGGGTAAAATTCACTAGAGGCCCAATCTCTACCACTAATAATTGGACAAACATTCAGACATAGAAACAGCATAGGAATTAGGAATTAGGAATTACATTTGTAATTCAGTCCTTTGAGCCCATTCTGCCAATTAATATGATTATGGGTGATTTTATCTTGATCTAACTCCACTTTCTTGTCTGGTCCCCATGGCCCTTCATCCCATTTTTCATCAGAAACACATCTATTTCTTTCTTGAATCTGTTGATCCACTTCACTCTGCAGCAGTGAGTTCCACAGATACACAACTCTTTGAGAGAAGTAATTTCTACTCATCTCAGTTTTGAACTAACAGGTAGTTCTCCTACAACGCGATGTTGCGTTCCAGTGAAATTTCGCTTAATAGAAAATCGCTTCATACAAATGATGGGGCCTACGGGAAAAGTGGGGTTAGGGGAAGACCAGCAAAACATATCACTCACAATTGCTCAACAATCATCCAAAAGTCTAACACGAAGTATAGCACGGCCTGAACGAAGGTTGAAATCATATTTATTAACAGAACAAAAGTAAGTTTAACACAGTACATTTAAAAAAATGTAAGAAAGCTGGTGTCTGTACAGTCTCTCTTACAGAAAGCTGCTCTGTCGGCAGCTGACACTGGCGCATGCACAGAATGGCATCGAGATTTCGGCACCGACTCTGGCGTATGCACAGAACAGCACAGATATTTTGGCACAGACATCGTGCATGCACAGAGCGAAGTGTGTGAACTGATCCCCGCTGGAATTGCGCTATTACGAACGGAGGTAAGTGTTCTCGAAAACACTGTTCCCTAATTTTTCAGCAACGTTATTGCCAAATCACGCTGCCAAAATGTGCTTTCTCCCAGAACTACCTGTGCCTCCTCTCACTCTATATCCATGACCTGTTGTTCGAGACTGTCCCACAAGGAGATCATCTGTTTAAATACCACTTTATCAATCCCCTTAGCATTTTTTATACCTCAGTCAGATTCCCCTTTAATCTTCTGAACTACAGCAAGTACAAGCCCAAGCTATTCAACCGTTCCTTGTACAGCAGCCCTTTCATTCCTGGAATCAACCTGGTGAACTTTCTCTGAACTGCCTCTAGTGTCATCACATCCTTCCTCAAGTAAGAAGACCAAAACTGGACATAATATTCCAGATGTGATCTCATCAATGCACTATATAATTGTAACAGCACCTCTTTACTTTTACAATCCAGTCCTTTTGCAATAAATGCCAGAATTCCAGTTGCCTTTATGACTATATGCTGCACCTGCATACCCACATTCTACAATTCATGCGCAAAGATGCACAGATCCCTCTGCATTGATGTACTTTGAATCTGCTTTCCATTTAAATAATAATATGCCCTTTTATTTCTCTGGCCAAAATGGACAACATCGCACTAATCCAAGTTAAACTCAGTACAGAGATGCACTTATTGCTTATCCGCAGATAATTAAACTTTTAAAGAAGTAACATAATATTGTTTTGCTGGTTTCAGAGCAGAAGAAATCTAAATTCTTGCACATACAAAGAGGTTAATGTGATTGCACTACTTGCAAAACATACCCACAATAGCCACCATACTTCCATTAGGAAAGGTGTCCAATGGGAAATTATTGACCCAAACAATTTGAGATTCAAAGGAACTGCTTATGGCAATCCACACCCCATTGAAAGGGTTCAGAAATGATTTACAAGGATGTTGCCAGGGATGGAGGATTTAAGCTATAGGGAGAGGCTGAACAGGCTGGGGCTGTTTTCCCTGGAGTGTCGGAGCCTGAGGGATGACCTTATAGAGCTTTACAAAATTATGAGGGGCATGGATAGGATAAATAGACAAAGTCTTTTCCCCGGGATCGGGGAGTCCAGAACTAGAGGGCATAGGTTTAGGGTAAGAAGGGAAAGATATAAAAGAGAACTACGGGGTAACATTTTCACGCAGAGGGTGGTACGTGTATGGAATGAGCTGCCAGAGGATGTGGTGGAGGCCAGTACAATTGCAACATTTAAGAGGCATTTGGATGGGTATATGGATGGGAAGGGTTTGGAGGAATATGGGCAGGGTGCTGGCAGGTGGGACTAGATTGGGTTGGGATATCTGGTCGGCATGGACAGGTTGGACCAAAGGGTATGTTTCCATGCTGTACATGTCTATGACTCTATGACTCTATTATACGAGTATCTATGTCCTATCAGACAAATACCATGAATGAAGAATCAGGAGTTACAACCTACAAATGAAACAACATGATACTAATGGAATAATTCTAGACAGCAAAGGTATATGGCAAGTAAGTCTGCAACACAACAAGTAGAAAATAAGAATTCACAATCAGCCCTTCTCACTTTTGACCCTGCACACAATTCTTTGTCTCAACATCCTTAAATAGCTGAAGGAAGTTTGATTAGTTCTCTGAGAACAACCGTTCAAGAAGCAAGCTATTGTTGACCAATTGACCAAAGGGTAACCAATGAGCTTCCTCGACCGGGTCAGAAATGCTTATTGTTTCTACAGTACTGCCTTTTTCCATGATGGCCATTCATGAAATTAAAGGTTTCCCAGGTGAGGTTACCAGGTAACCAGCTGATTCAAAAGATAAATGTTCTTTTGCAAACAATGTGATGAGATTAAGTACATGGACCAACTATTAAGTTTAGCTGGAACAACATCCTCTGCAAAGGATAGTGCAGATAAAAGACCAATGAAGGTCACGGTCAGATGCAAGGTCAAAATTTTTCAAACCAAGATTTCAGAGTTAAGAGTGAATTCTGAACAAAAAATGCAACCTCCAAGCTATCTGAAGTTATCAAATCAGGAACTTATGGGGGAATGGGGTAGAAGTAATTGTGAAGGTAGTCATACACAAGAGTGTTTAAATGTTAATGATGGGACAAATATTAAGGGAAATTGTTGTATAAGGTACAGGCTCTGAAAGAGTTATGTTAAAGTTGCATTGAGCTCCTTCCAATCTGGTGATGTTATATCATTATTGGGTGGGGAATCAGTCAGTATAGCATTAGATCCCAATGCAGCCAGGTAAATTGTACCGATTACTGTTGGTCTTTGTAATTATATGTAATGAGTGAATGTAACTTGCATTCATTGCTATCATATAGTGTACTGGGAGCTCTTGTGGCACAGTGATAGTGATCCTAACTCTGAGCCAAGAAGCCAAGTCCTACCTGGTCCAGAGGTATGTCATAACATAACTGAACAGCTTGATTCAAAACATTATGCAATAAACTACCTCTTGTTAAATAAGACAAGCATCTCTCCTTGTTTAAAACGTGTTGAACTATAACCTGATATTGTATGATTTTTACCTTTGTCCACCCCCCAGTCCAAGACTGGCACCTCCACATTATGTTTAGGACTCATCTCTGGTCTATTCTCTCCCACTGATAATTAGAAAGGACCTTAGACTCAGCACAAAAAGGAGGATTGCCATTAGAGATTGATGGATACCACAGTGGCTGGGGTGTATCATCATCTCAGTCAATGTTATATTAATTTAACATTGAATAGTTTCTGTTCTAAGCTTCCATTAACTATTTGATTTTGTTTCTGTTGCAATGCCCCACCATGCGCTATTTAACCCAGTAAAATTCTTTTCAGAAAACAGGGAATTAGTGACGATATTCTTCCTCAACCACCCAGAGCCCAGGTTAAAATAGTGAGTTACATTGGTCATGAACACAATTGAGGATGGAATTCTTGAATCATGTTTCAGGCACACAAAATAATATAAAAATATCTTCGGATATAGTGAATAAATACCTCAGATGGTTATCATTATTGTAAACTTAATGGACCGTTGACTATTAACACATTTATCAAAGCTGAGTATTAAGTTGAGCTCTGCACACTTCTCATTAATTAGTGTCAATTTGATCTTTGAAAATAGTGTCAACTACACTGTGACAAATCAGAACGCATTACAGCTTTCTACTCATTTTCATCTTTATTAAATCACCTTTATAGTCAGCACACTATTGGCAGATGTTCTTACAATTGTACCTTTATGTTGCTTCAAATGTTCATTTGTATTGTCTTTTGTTACTAATTTCACAGGAACATTACACTGGAAGATTGTAAATTGACTGAAAGACTTGAACCTTTGAATTATTCACTCAAACATCATAATGTGTTAACTTTAATTATTCAAATTTGCTGAGTCTAAGAACTTAGTTTTGAATGTGTTTGAATGGAAGCCGACTTAACTAGGACATTATGTGGCACGTGGCCACCCACCTTTATTTAGACTTTTCTTTAAGAGAGAAAAGGCATCATGTATCCTTTATTGTACATGTAACAGGAGGGGCCATTGGATCTGATATTGTGAAAATATAAAACTTTGAAAAGTACTGAATTTATGACGTGCCTGGAGGAAATCTTATCGTGAATGTAAGTCATTGACGTCAGTTTACTTTATCGTTGCTACAATGGGATTAGTAGCAGGTGGTAGTAGGGGGAGTGTTGATCATATATTGTTGTAGGGAAATCGGCTTCCAATTCAGATGGTTACCATGGTGATGTGAGGCAGTAATCAAGTGTTGTATCGTTTTATCATGCCTTAGAACAGGCCCATGAAAATGATAATTTGTTGTTCTCTGTTCTGAATTTCTCACTTATCTGAGTGGACGAGAGCCATCTTTCCAGTATTGCAAAGTATGTGAGGAAAGGACTGATGTATAAAAATTCCTGTTTCCTCAGCAGATTTATGTAGCATACACACACATACAAATTTATTCCTGTGTTTTTCTCACATCTCATGGCTGCAACCAGTGGCGATGAAAGTTCACTGGACTCAAAACCTTAACTCTGTTTTTTATCTCCACAGATGATGCCAGACCTGCTGAGTTCCTCCAGCAACTTTTCTTTTTTTATTATTTCAGATCTCCAGCATCAGCAATTCTTTGTTCTATATGATTTATCAAGTGGGGTTTTGTTATGGGATCTGACTGTCCCTTAAGATGGGATCATAGCAATATTCCAAGAGAAAACAGTTCTTAAGATACAGAAGATACACTAAATTGTACACAATTCTGTTCAATAGGACGTACAGCTGATCAACATAGAAGTTTTTGTGGCACAAAAGCATGTACAGGTATTTTTGATGAATTCTACAAACTCTTTATTACAATTATTTTAATCTGAGAACAAGATGATCACAGTACAGTTCACAGTGGATATACCCCCTGGTTATATATGGTGCTTGCCACTATAAGACTGCATGGTATGACTTGTTATGAGATACTGGGGAAAGGGTGGACAATTACAAATTGTAAATATTGCCATCTGACATGGCAAGATATGTGTGGTATTCTGTTGTAATCCATTGTGTGTGTATATGTATGTGGGAATAAATTAGTGAGAAGAGCAAGAAGAGAAAGGAAAGTAGTGCACTAGGTTTCACCTCAAATTAACCCTGTTCATAACCTTTATTAACTCTGACTAGAGAACCTGCGTTTGCAAATCCAGTGAACGGTTGCCTCAATAACTTGCCTGATGAGACTGCAGTAAAGAGAGAATTAACTGTTTTCATTCTTTCACAGGATGTGCGCAACACAAACAAAACCTGCAAGTGTTGCCCATTACCTGATTACACCATGAACAGAGTGGTTTGCTAGGTCATTTCAAATGGCAGTTATGAGTTTGTGACATTACTTTAGTTTGGAGTCACATGTAAATCAAATCAGTTGTGAGGAAAAGTGTGTGATTTGCATGTATTAAAACCGTTATTTTTTTAATTGTGTTTCAAAATAATGGCATATAGGTGTTGCTATTTCTGTGAAGGGAGTTTAAAAATTAATTAGGTTATTCTTTCCAGAACCATGACTTTAAAACCAGTATGTGATAAATAGAGTAAATGTCTGCAAGGATCCCTGGAGCACTAATGGAGGTTTGTTTAAATTGTAGGGGTTACAACAGGAGATTGAAAACATTAGCTATCAGCTGTGGCAGAATCTCAGAAAAGCACAATTGTTAAATTTACATCAAAAGCATTTGGGTTCAGTTCAAAGGAGACCTGGCAGAAGTACATACAGTATCTCCTAGAAAGAGTTGAAAATCACAAACACCAGGTTATAGTCCAGGTTATTTGTAATAGAATCCCTACAGTGTGGAAAAAAGGCTATTCAACCCAACAAGTCCACACTGACCCTCTGAAGAGTAGCCCACCCAGATCCATTCCCCTAATCAAGGCATCCCTGAACACCATGGGCTATTTAGCATACACATCTCTAGACTGTGGGAGGAAACCCACATAGACGCAGGGAGAATATGAAAAATCCACACAGACAGTTGCCTGAGGGTGGAACTGAACCCAAGTCTTTGTGCTGTGAGGCAGCAGTGCTAACCACTGAGCTACCATGAGCACCACTCTGAAAGCTAGCGCTTCCAAATAAACCTGTTGGACTATAACCTGGTGTTGTGCGATTTTTTAACTTTGTCCACCCCAGTCCAACACAGGCACCTCTAAGTCATGGCTCCCAGAAAGAGACATTGTTTGGAGAGGTTAAGGAAATAAGTTACATCAGTGAAAGAGTTTAAGTTTATAAAATCTCTAGAACAGGAGTGTTTCAGAGAAAGTCTAAGCCCTCAGTTCTGTGAGAGTTCAAGTAAGAGACTTCACAACTCACAACAATGGACCTGAAAAGAAGCTGTTAACTCAAACTAATCGATTTGACAGGGAAGAAAACTTTCTCTGGAGTTTGATTTATCGTAAAGTGATGGTAGGTGTGATCATATGTTTCAAGATCATTCAAAGTTAGTTATATGTAGATAGATCAATTTGTTTTGTTTTATTGTTATTATATTTGTGTAATAAACTCATGTTTTATCACTAAAACCAGATCTGCAGCATGTGTGTATGTGTTTCAGTGAAAATCTGCTACTATAATACAAAGAAAAATCTATCATTGAGTTCAAGAATTAAACTTGTCAAGTAATAATATTAGCTGGGATCACAACATAAGAAAGGACTGCATATCTCCTTGCCTAAAGGATATTAGTACACTTAACAGGTTTTGATAACATTTAATGGTAATCTTATGTACACCATCACCCAGATGAGCTTTTAATTCCTAATTTATGAATTGAACTTAAATTCTACCAGCTACCAGGGTGGCATTTAAATCTGTGTCCCCATTCACAGGAGTCATGGCTGAGACGTTAAGATGGCAGCTCCAGAACTTGGCAGTGTCATGGCGGATGTGTGGCTGCTGCCAGTTAAAATGCATCTGAACTCAAAGAGGATACATCAGCCACTGGTAAATATTGTTTGGGGAATTCTGAGAGCAGAGGTCACAAGCAGATGGGAGCAAGCAGGTCAGAATCAAGGGAAAATGGGGTCTAATTGGGTTACTCACTCTTATGCAAAATCTAATCTCACAATCATGTACAGATTCATGCCACGAGTGGGAGCTATCTCCTTCCTGGTAACCAACTTGACATCCTACCTGGCTAAACAGACTGGCTCCACCTCCTCTGTCCTGGAGATTAAATCGTTGAAGGCCAGTCATTAATTGATGACTTAAGTGCCATAAGTAGCAGAGGTGAGGTGAGAGTGACAGTCCTTGACGATCAAGGAGTCCTAACAAAACAGGTATCAATGGGAACCTGAAAAACTTCTCCACTGGTGGAGTCACATCTGGCGCTTAGAAAGGTGGCTGTGGTTGTTGGAGGTCAGGTCTCTTCTGGTGTATTGTGTTCAATTCTGGTCGCCCTGTTATAGGAAGGATATTACCAGCTTAGAGAAGGTTCAGAAAAGATTTGCCAGGAATGGAAGGTTTGAGTCACACAGAGAGGCTGGATAGACTGGGACTTTTTTTCAATGGAGCATAGGAGATTGAGGGTGACCTTATAGAGGTTTTTTAAATCATGAGGGGTATAGATAAGGTGAATAGCAGGTGTATTTTCCCTATAGTGGGGAATTTCAAGAGCCGGGGGCATATTTTTAAGGTGATAGGAGAAGGATTTGAAAAGAACGCATGTGGAATTAACTTCCAAAGGAAGTGGTAGATGCAGGTACAGTTACAACATTGAAAAGACATTTGCATAGGTACATGAATAAAAAATGTTTGGAGGGACATGTGCTAAATGATGCTCAGCATCATTGGCAACTCCTCAGATACTGATGCAGTCCATGTTTAAATGCAACAAGATCTGGACAATATCCAGCCTTGCGCTAACAAATGGCAAGTAACATTCATGCCACACAAGTTCCAGACAATGACAATATCCAATAAGTGACAAACTAACCATTACCTTTTGATATTTGATGGTGCTATCATCACTGAAATCCCCACTATCAACACACTGGAGGTTACCATTCACCAGAAACTCAACTGGACTCATTACATAAACATAGTGGCTGCAAGAGCAGGTTAGACACTAGGAATACTCCAACAAGTAACTCACTTCCTGACTCCTCAAAGCCTGTATACCATCTGCAAGACAGAAGGCAGTAGTGTGATAAAATACTTCCCACTTGCCTAGATGGTGGAACCCCAACAACACTCAAAACTTGATACCATCCAGGACAAAGCAGCCTCCCTGACTGGTACCATGTCCATAAACATCCGTTAACTCCACCACTGACACTCAGTAGCAGCGACGTGCACTGCAGTGATACTGTAAAGGCTATTGGCCCCTACAACATTCAGTAACAGCAATGTATACCATCTAAAAGATGCACTGCAGAAATTCACCAAAGATCCTTAAACAGCACCTTCCAAACCCTTGACCACTTCTATCAAGCAGCAGATACATAGGAACATCACCAGCTGCAAATTTCCCTCCAAACCACTCACCATCCTGACTTGGAAATATATTGTTGTTCCTTCACTGTCGCTGGGACAAAATTGCTAGAATTCCCTCCTTAAGGGCATTGTGGGTCAACATACCGTGTGTGGACTGAAGCAATTTAAGAAGGCAGCTCATCACCACCTTCTCAAGTGCAGCTAGGAACTAGCAATAAATGCTGGCCCAGCCAGTGATCCTCCGTAAGTGAATAGAAAAAAACATTGAATAAAAAGAAAAGTGGGGTAGGAATGTGGAGGTTAGGTATTCTCACCTAGAACATTATTCAGAATATGTCTGGAAGGTTCAGGGCTGCCACTGTCCCACCTAATTAAGTTCACTTCCCACCTCTGGGACCATTGCCTCTGGGACCACAAGGTTCTGCCCTTTACTCAGTTCTATGTATAGAGATGACAGGCACAGCAATTGATGGTGCAACAAATAGCAGCCTTGTTCTAACTGCACTCAAAGCTCCCTGCACAACAGCAATATGTCCAGGGACATTATAGTGATATTAAAATTAGCTGAGCCTACAGTACTTCACTTCCTCTCCCACTGCCATGTCATGAATCATGGGTTCTACAGGCACAGCATTGGGATTAAATAATCATTTCATTCCTAACATTAGCATCCAATCTTTCTCGCTTCTTGACTCACAGCCACCACACCAAATTGTTCAAGTGACCTTTCTTCTGTAGGATGATGTTAGCTGTTTTGGAATTTAAACAAATTGCAAAATTGCTATTTTTACTCATTCATTTTATGAGTATTTTTCCCCAAAAGCTATAGCATTAGGCTTTATCTTGCAGACTGGGAACATCCATATAATTTTCTTTTTATCTGCTCAAGCTCTGACAGATCATTTTTCAGAAATTCAGTTGATTGTATCTTAATGTCTTCCTTAAGCCCTGTCTGAATGCTTTCACTTTCCTCTCTGTGCACCTCTTTATATTTTTACAATGTTTGGGCTACTCTACAAATCTGCATGGCTGTGGTTAACAACAACTTTTACTCTTGCAGCAATGGACTATGACTGCTCTTTACTGTGATCTGCTGAAGTACATGTGAGTCCTTGGGGTGATTTATTTTAAAATGGTCAGTGAAAATTAATATCTGCCCCTGATCTGGCAGCGATTCACCTTCACATTGAGAATACCCCGCCATTGTGTTGTGTGGTATTATCACTATACTAAATGGGACAGATTTCAAACAGATCTAGCAACTCAAGACTGGCAGCTATGGGGGCGCTGTGGACCATCAACAGCAGCAGAATTGTACTGCAGCATAATCTAAAACCTCACGGTTCAGCATATCCCCCATTCAAACTTCAGCAGCGAGTCAGGGGATCAACCCTGGTGCAATGGAGATTGCAGGAGCAGCACCAAACATACCTAAAAATGAGGTGTCAAACTGGTGAAGCTACCAAACAGGACTACTTGCATGCCAAACAGCATAAGCATCAAGTGATAGACAGAGGTAAATGATCCCAGAACCAATGGATCAGGTCTAAGCTGCGCAGTCCTGCCACATCCAATTGTGAAAGAATATGAACAATTAAACAACTCACTGGAGGAGGGTCCATAAATGTCCCCACCCTCAATGATGGAAGAGCCCAATCCATCAGTTCAAATATAAGGCTGAAGTATTCACAGCGAGTGGATGATCCATCTCAGCCTCCTCCAGTGGATACCAGCATCACAGATACCAGTCTTCAGCCAATTTGATTCACTCTACATGATATCTAGAAACAGTTAGAGGACTGAGTAGTGCAAAGGCTATGGGGTCTGACAACATTCTGACAGTAATACTGAAGACTTGTACTCCAGAACTTGCTGCTCCCCTATCTGAACTCTTCCAGTAGAGCTACAACACTAGCTTGTATCCAACAATGTGGAAAATTGCCCAGGTATCTCCTGTACACAAAAAGCATGACAAATGCAACCTGGCTAATTGCTGCCCCAACAGTCAACTCTCAATCATCAGTAACGTGATGGAAGGTATCATCAGCAGGGTAATCAAGCAGTACCTACTCAGCAATACCCTACTCACTGGTGCCCAGGTTTGGTTCTGCCAGGGCCACACAGCTCCACATTACAGTTCAAACATGGTTCAAACAAGGACAGAAGAGCTAAATGCATAAGGTGAGATGAGAGTGCCAGCACTTGACATCAAGTCCACATTGCACCAAGTGTGGCATTAAAGAACCCTAACAAATCTAGAATCAATGAGTATAAGGGCAAAACCTCCATTGGTTGGACTAACACCTGGCAGATAGGAAAGTTGTTGTGTTTCTTGGAGGTCAGTCATCACAGCTCCAGGACATCTCTGCAGGAGTTTGTCAGGATAGTGTCCTCGGCCCAACCATCTTCAGATGCTTCATCAGTGATCTCTTCTCCATCATAAGGTCAAAAATGGGGATGTTCAGATATGATTGCACAATGTTCAGCATCGTTCACGACTCCTCAGATACCGAAGTAGTCCATGTTCAAATGCAACAAGATCTGGATAGTATCTAGGTTTGGACTGAAAAGTGACAAGTAACATTCACACAACACAAATGCCAGGCAATGACCATCTCCACTGAAGAAGGGCTAATGCCCGAAACGTCGATTCTCCTGTTCCCTAGATGCTGCCTGACCTGCTGCGCTTCTCCAGCAACACATTTCCATCTCTGATCTCCAGCATCTGCAGACCTCATTTTATCTCCACTAAGGGACAATCTAACCACACTTTTTGACACTGAGTGGTGTTATCATCACTGAATGCACCACTATCAACATTCTTGGGGTTACCATTGACCAGAAACTCAACTGGATTCGCCACATAAACACAATGACTACAAGAGCAGCCCACAAGTAACTCATCTCTTGAATCCCCAAAGTCTGTCCACCATCTCCAAGACACAGGTCAGGAGTGTGATGGAATAGTCCCCACTTGCCTTGATGAGTGTAGCTCCAACAATACTCAATTAGCCCGACACCATCTGGGATAAAGCAGTCTATTTGATTGGAACTATGTCCACAAGCACCCACTTCCTCCAGCACTGACATTCAGTAGCAGCAATGTGTATTATCCACAAGATGCATACTTCACCAAAGATCCTCAGATATCAGCTTCCAAAGTCACAACCACTTCATCTAGAAGGACAGGGCCAGCAGATACATGGGACTATCACCACCTGCAAATTCCCCTCCAAGCCACTCATGATCCTGACTTCAAAACATATCAGGAGAAAGTGAGGACTGCAGATGCTAGAGATCAGAGCTGAAAAATGTGTTGCTGGAAAAGCACAGCAGGTCAGGCAGCATCAAAGGAGCAGGAGAATCGACTTTTCGGGCATAAGCTTTTCCAGCAACACATTTTTCAAAATATATCACCATTTCATCACTGTCACTGGATCAAAATCCTGGAATTCCCATCGTAAGGGCATTGGAGGTGAACCTTCAGCACATGGGCCACATCAGTTCAAGGCAGCTCACCACCCCCTTCTCAAGAGCAATTAGGGTCGAGCAATAAATGCTGGCCAGGCACCAACACTCACATCCTATGAATGAATTTAAAAAATTCTTACTTTTATGTTGATTCCTAATTATTTCATCAGAACACAATTAAATTTGAAACCAGACAACATGCACAGAATGCCTCAGTGGTTCTTTGCAAAAGGCAAAGACTAGATTTTAATGTTTTCATGGTGAAGTCAGTGGTCCATGGAGGAAAGCTCGGAGAAACTTTCTCCTCTTCCTCCCATGCCACCAAACCCCAGCCCAATTGCAGCACTCCAGTGTGACAACCCAGCAGCCAATCCTGCCATGGATCTTGAAACCAAACCACGTTATGGCAGGTAGCCTGAGTGACTTTCTATTTCTTTCCTTCAACCTCCCATTCAGGTAGGTTAGGGAAGTGGGCAAAAATTTGACAAATGAATTATAACATGAAGATGGAAGGGAGAACAAAAGAACAGAATAATATTTAAATGGAGAAAAACTGCAAAAGCTGCAACCCAAAGGGACTTGGGGCTACTTTTACATAAAATACAGAAAGCTAGTACACAGATACAGCTGGTGGTCAACACGTGACAATCAAATCAAAAGATTTGGGACCAGAGGGCATAGTCTCAGAAAAAAGGGGTGCCAATTTAAGACTGAGATGAGGAGGAATTTCTTCTCTCAGAAGGTTGTGAGTCTTTGGAACACCTTGCCACAGAGAGCTATGGGGGCAGAGTCTAGCAAGGGGGCATTTACTAGCAAGATGGAGGCAAAATATGATGCGCCAGCCAGAGCCCCTCTGCTCCGCCTGTTCTTTTTCTCTTGTTTCCTCATTTCTGGAGTATTTTTTTCAAGCTTTTAACTTTTAAATTTATCCGGAGAGGAATGGAGGACGCAAATCCCAGACTGGAGGCCAGCACAGGAGGCAAGTCCCAGACTGGAGGCTGGCACAGGAGGTAAGTCCCAAACTGGAGGGTGGCATGAGAGGGCTAGTCCCAGACCAGATGGTGGCATGGAGGGGTTGAGTCCCAAACTGGAGGCTGGCACAGGAAGATGAGTTCCAGACAGGAGGCAGCATGGGAAGAGGAGTCCCAGAGGCAAGTCCCAGGCTGAAAGCTATTGCAATAAGGAAAGTCCTGGACTGGAGGCCATCATGGGGAGGCGAGGCCCAGACTGGAGGTATTTGCAGGGAGGTGAAGCCCAGACTGAAGACCATCGCGGGGAGGTGGGGCCTGGACTAGAGGCCAACAAGGGGAGATGAGACCTGGACTGGAGGCCATCATGGGGAGGTGAGACCTGGACTGGAGGCCGTCATGGGGAGGTGAGACCTGGACTGGAGGCCGTCATGCGGAGGTGAGACCTGGACTGGAAGCCGTCATGGGGAGGTGAGACCTGGACTGGAGGCCATCATGGGGAGGTGAGACTTTGACTGGAGGCTGTCACAGCGAGATGAAACATGGGCTGGAGGCCATCACAGGGAAGTGAAACGTGGGCTGGAGGCCATGATGGGGAGGTGAGACCTGGACTGGAGGCCTTCAGGGGGAGGTGAGACCTGGACTGGAGGCCGTCACAGCGAGATGAAACGTGGGCTGGAGACCGTCACAGGGAGGTGAAACATGGGCTGGAGGCCATCACGGAGAGGTGAGACCTGGACTGGAGGCCGTCACAGCGAGATGAAACGTGGACTGGAGGCTGTCACAGGGTGGTGAAACGTGGGCTGGAGGCCGTCATGGGGAGGTGAAACGTGGGCTCGAGGCTGGCATAAGAGGCGAGTTCCAAACCGGAGGCCGGAACAGGAGCCGAGTCCTAGACCAGAGGCTGGCATGGGAAGGCGAGTCCCAGAGGCAAGTCCCGGACTGGAGGCTATTGAGAGAGGCAAGGCCCTTGCCAACTGGAGGTGAGACATTGCGTTTTGAAGCCTGGCATGGTCTGAAGACTTGTCCCAGTGCACTGGAAGCTTGGTGCTGGCATGGACTGGAGTGAAAAGGACTGTAATTCAAGTACATCTTTAAACATTTTATTCTTATGCTGTACTTTTCTTTCAGTTCTGTACCAAATAATTAAGTATCTGTACCTAGGTACCTTGTACCTAAAATAGCATCATAAGCAGCAACGTTGCAAACTTTTCACTGCATTCATTCAAGTACATGTGACAGTAAAGCTAATTCAATTTAATTCAGAGTCCTTGTTTATATTTAAGGTTGAGATAGACAAATTCTTGATCAGCAAAGAAATCAAGAGTTACAGGAAAAATGTAGGATTGTGGACATGAGAAATTGAATGATGGGAGCAGGCTCAAGGGACAAAGACTCATGTTCCCATATCTTACAGTCATACAGAACAGATGGGAAGTCAGCCAGTGATATTTAAATGATGTGACCACTGTTAAAATCACCTGTCTTACTCTGCCCCATATAGGGAAGTCAGCAACACAGCTCACAGCTGAACCCCACTGGTAGTTCAAATCTAAGCCAAGCTTAACTGACTTATGGAAAGATTAATGATTTCTCACACTTTCTGCACAAGAAGAGAAAAGTCCTCCCTTCCTTCATCATTTTTCATTTTAAGTTGTATTGCACCTAAACATTTTATTATTATGTCCAGTCTAAGATTTTCACAAAGTTTCAATTATTAAAAACTTCTTTCCCACTTACATGTAAGAAGATGAATGTTTTCAGCCTGACAAATATTTTTGATCAGACTGAATAGCTGTTTCAAACAACTTGCAGCATTGTTTAAATCTTTTTTCAATCTCCTGTCCTTTGTGGGCTGGATGGAACCTGCCGTATCTCCATAGCGCTCTCCTTTTATTTACCACACTGTGTAATTCTTCGCTTTTACTGCAACTTCACTTTGTTTCTTTTCACCAAACACTCTGATTTCAACTGAATCATCTATTTTAACTTATTTTACAATTCTTTAAAGAGACAGGATTTATTTTTTATTAAAGTCTAAAATCAATTTGCAGTGTCAGTTCAGTCTTAAAGAGTCTCCACCTTTGTGACACTGGCTCAACAGTCCGCCCCAAGTAAGCTGTCTAATTTGTGTATTTGTTTATATAGGTATCTTGAAATAACATAGATTTATAGAATAATATACCACATGGGGGGGCCCATTCAGCCTATCGTTTTTGAAATAGCTGCCCAATTAGTCCCACTCCCCCTTCTCTGTGTCCAGAACACTGCAATTTCTTCCTCTGCCATGGTTTTGTCCAAATCCTTTTAAAAGTTATTGTTTCCACCATCCTTCAAAGTAATGTATTACAGGTCATAACAACTCATCAGGTATTCATTTTTCTTTTTGTCATCTTCAGTTCTTTTTGCCAGATGCCTCAAATCCATGCTTTCTGGTTACCAACCCTGCTTTCTCTTTATTTATCCTATGAAAATCCTTCTATATTGATATTGATGTACCACATTCATAGAAATGCCCCTGGATTGTTAGGTTATGAGTTCCTGTTACAACTGCACGAAAGCTGTACGTTATTTCTAAAAACAGAAAGAGCTAGGGTCAGAAAACATCATTTCAGTCTATCAGGCATTAAAAAGAGATGTATGTTGACACACAATACCAATGTGCGACAAAATCTGAATCAAACAATACACCACAAACCTGGTGTATTCAGGTCTGAGCAGCTTTCTTCAATTGAACAAGCCAGCAGACTGGAACCACACCATGCAATTGTCAAAAGTATGTTTCCATACATGTACTGCAACATTTCATCCTCTTTATATCTGCAAAGTTATGATGGTAAAGAAACATAATCTTCATCATGGTTTTAGATATGTCTGTAACAATTAAAAGCTCATTGTGACATTGGTCAAACATCCCAAAGTATTCACACAAAGAAATGAACAATTTATTTTCCAGAACAGGTAGTCTCGGTGTCAAAATACAGCTGGGAGTCAACAATTATGTCATGACGGATTCTGAAAAATTTAAGCAGCAGTTTAGGTGTCAGTGTGTTTCATGTCTGTGTGTGTCTGAATGTGTGGACAGCCCATGTTTTCCTACTTGTAAATCAGAATTAGTTTTTAGGAAGTCACATGTTGCATGTTGCCATGATATCATTTAACGTTTGGTTGTTGAAAATGCTTCAATTGGACAAAAGTCCTCTTTTTGCTCCATTAGTTCAGAAAAGCAGTTAATTTATCAACCTGAGTAACATCATTCCCGTTTACTTCATCCCTCGGTTGGGGAGCTAGAGCTTGATAGTAAGTATATCGGTGACTTTTTAATGGCAGGAAGTTTAAAGCAAATCATGATTTTAACTCAGGGTCAGGGCCCATGTAGATGGGAAACCATCCATACATCTGATGCCACATAACCCTATCTCACTATCCTTTGCTTTCCTCCAATCTCCTCTCTGTGCAGTCACGATCTCTATCACCTCAACCTTTAGCAGCCATGCTTTCTATGGTCATAAGTTTTGGAATTTCTGACCTTTTTACCTCTCGACATTTCTTTTCTCCTTCAACATATTCCTTAAAATTTATGTATCCAAGATTTTTTACACCTGTCCCATTCTGACTTGGTATTGAGTTATCGTTTGCGGGGGGCTTTATTATATTAAAGATGTTGTATACATTCAAATTGTTGATGGAACACAAGACTCAGTTGCAATTGGCTTCAAAGCTTAATGTAGACACAGTGTATACACACAATACCAGTATCTCTCCCACAGTTACCATTCAGAAGAACCAGGTAGTAAGTTGTCATTGGTTGATGAGTAAGATCAGAGTGGCAGGCTGAAGACATTACAATTTGGAGTGCTAAAGTAATGCTCCATGGCACTCAGGTAAGTGGTTGGAAGGATGTTCAGGAGGGTTACACAATTGAATGAGGGCTATGGTAGTTCTGAAATGGCATGGGGTAATGCTTCTTATACTCTCGGTCCTCTTGACTCGCAAGGAAAGCACAATGCACCATAAAACCAATTTACCCTCTTGTTGGTAAGTAAACTTGAGGAAGTGGGGAAATTACAATGTTTTCTCCCATCCAGACCTTGTACTCGTTTGCAATTGGGTACTGCCAATGCCATTGGAGCTCCATTCACATATTTAAAATGCTGCCCTTGAGGTGCTGATTTATGATCACAAACCCCGGCAAAGGCTTTGGGATCCTTGTGGGTAAAGCTCATGGGCCACTTTAGAATCTGACTGGTTCAGTAGAATTTGCCAGAGAACATAAACAGAAAATAAGAGCAAGAATAGGCCTTTTGGCCCTTTCAAACTGTTCCACCATTCAATATAATCATGACTTATCATCCAACTCAGTAACTTTTTCCCTCTTTTTCCCCATACCCTTTGATTCCTATCTTCTCTCGTCATGTCTATGGATGACAACAGGTCATTTTCGATAAAAAATTATGACAAATAAAGTGGACAACCTGAATAAAGGTGATGGTGATATTTATCTAAATTATTTTGTTTCAAATCTGCAAAAGTATAACAAATAAAGTCACTCAAAACTGCATACAATTGTATTTTTGTCATCCTGCTAGTAACAGCGTACATATAACAACTGTAATAGTTGCCAGCTCTATGACAAAACCCAGTGGGTTTATCTTGGAAAGACTTGAAAGAGCTGTGATAAATTCTAATTGAAGTTGACAGGGGATTATGTGGAGACTTGCATTGTCCTGATCAAGTACATATAAAAGAGCCTCGGCCGTCCACTGCAACTTAATGTCCAAGTTTCCATGGAAAGCAACCACCAACATTTCAGGATGAACCACGTTTGCCATGGAATCCAACCACATACTATGAAAACGGGTGTCAAATGACTAGCACTGAAAGAATAGCACGTTTCTTGGTCATTTGTAAAGCACATAAACTAATTTTAAGTATTGGCAAAGGTCACGGGGATTTGTGAGGCACTATCCAGCAGGCAGAGAAACTCTGCAAGAGGAAGCTTGCTTCTTGTGACTTAAACAATCGAGTGAAACTGCTTTTCTCAGCAGGGACACATTTTTTACATTCTGCCAAAAGGTGTTGACGATATCCTTGTTACATTTAAAGCAGCATTTGATATCATTCAGCTCCCCTGGCACAAAATATTTTGTCAGGCAAATACATGTCATCCTGAGATATGGCATGTACATCAAAATTCAATATTTCAGGATTATGTATCATTTTTTGTTCCTGTTTACACAAGTTAGCCTTTCATGTATTTCAACTTTAGACTGTAACTCAAGGGAGATGCTGCCAAATGGGATTGATATTTTTAAGTTTTTTTTAATTATGTTTAAGGCTCTATCCCCCTTCCTCAGGTGCTTGAGGAGCAAGTTGGAGACCCTAGGAAGGTATGATATAAACTTTGTGTAGATCCTGAATGAGACCACCAAATTCATGTTACAAGTAGTCTAGGGACAAGCAACTATTCTTTTATAAAGTAAACACTGGTGAGATCCATGTAGTTACAGAACAAATAACATCAGAAGTTTCTTTGCTACACAAATGCAGAACAGTAATATAACCTACAACACATTTACAAGCTAAACTCTAGCATCCAATTGGAAATCAACTGAGGTAAATGTGGGTGACCAACCCATTGCAGTCAAACGCTCCACAGAACACTACAAATGTGGTCAAGATAGACCCCCCACCCCCGCAGATTTCTTAGCATCTTTCCAGACACAGTGGGTTCAACAAATCTCAAAAAGATTTTATAAGAGTTTCTGATTCTTCACTGTTCGAACTTCCCCTTAAGCTGCTCCAACTGTTTCATTGGCTACTCACATTCTGTTGTTCACTCTCCTTATCAGAACTGCACTCTTACAGATTCTGGAATCAGAACTGCAGCACCTACTCCAAGGCAGTTTTAGTTTTGCACAGACAGCTAACTTCACCAAGTTGATACTGCCCCTGCATTATGCCCAAGCTTTAATCTTGCTCAGCTGCATAAAGCACGTGCTGTTGTGGGCTTTCTCAATGCTCCCTCTTAGCTTCACTGAACTATTAATGACACATTGCTTGTTGTGAGCCCTCACAGGGCTTTTCCTGAGCCATAGCCCCAGCACTTAACTACACGTTCTGACTCCCTGGACCTCTCCTGAGTCCTAACTTTCTCCTGTGACTGCCACAGTTCAACTAGCAAAAATTACTGTTAAATTGAAATGATCCTTGACATTTTCTGAATACCTATTGAAAACATTACAGCAAGGCCCTGGGCAGTATTGAATGTAACTAATATTTTGAAACAGTCAAATGTAGCAACCACTTTTTCACTGAATGTTACAATATTGACAGATTGCTGGCTTTTACCAGACAAAAATGGATACAAAGAGAAGATTTCATCAAAAGTTGCTTTTTATATCATTTTATATAAATCCATATGATTTTATTATCACTCACAAGCTTCAAAACTAGATTGCACCTAACGAAGAGCACATTACGGTATGGAATCTATTGTGCCTGCTCCTGGGGGCTCAGGTATCATACAAAATTACTATTAGGTTGTGGTTCTGATGGAAGACAATCCCAATGATTAATAGTTGCTTGCCTAACTATTCTAATTTCAGTTTACAAAACTTGATGCAAAGCCTTGTATACTTTGGCATCACAAGTGCACATCTAAATACTTCTTAAATGTTTTGAGGCTTTCTGCCTTCATCATCCTTATAGGCAATGAGTTCCAGATTTCCACCATCTTCTGAGTGACAAACCTTTTCCTCACATTCCTTCTAAACTTCCTACACCTGACCTTAAATCTATGAACCCTGGTCATTGATCTCTCTGCTAAGGGGAAAAGTTTCTTCCTGTCCGTGCCCCTTATAATTTTATACATCTCAATCCAGTACTTCCACCCTTGCCTCACCCAACAGCCTGGGATACATTTCAGCTTGCCCTGGAAATTTAGCTAATTATGGGTCAGTCAGTTGACTCAGAACCTCCTCGATGTGCATACTAATTTCTTTCAGTTTATCACAGTCCTTCTCCCTGATTTCTATGTGCCCATTGTCCTTCTCACCAGTGTAAACAAATACAAATTATTCATTTAGAACCCTATCTATGCCCTCTGACTCCATGCACAAATTACTGCTGTGTCATTAATAGGCGCCACTCTTACCCTAGTTTTCTTTAATGTACATGTATGGAATTCCTTCAGGCAGTGCTATTTTCTGTCACGTATTCAGTAGCCGTGGCATTAAAGGAGAGTGAAGCAGGGTGCAGATGTGGGTACATTTGACCAAAGACATGTGATGCGAGTGCACTGGGACCTGCCCTGCCCGGCCCAATCCAGACCCAGCAGCAACCACTCTCATTCTGGTTTCTCTAGCTTCGCAGAGAATCCGACCATCCCAGAATTAACATTTTACCTTCTGATATTGGGCTTAGAGAGCCAGGAATTGTTCAGTCTCTGCACTCCCCACTCTGGAGCAGAAAAGGAAGTCTTAGAGTTTGATTTAAGCTCAGTGCCAGTTGTGTCATCAGACTTCAACTGGGATGTTAATTCAGCATTTTTTTAATTTTACAGGCCTAAACTAGGCCTTTATTTCTGTGTTTAAAATTAAATCAGACAAGAATGGGGTTTGGTTTCTTGATCTTAATGTTTTACCCCAAATCTCTCTTGGTGAACTTGGGGGGGGCGGGGGGGGGGAGGTTAAATCCAAGCCCACTTGTTTTCTGCTTCCTATCAGTTCAACGATTACAGCACTTATTGTTAAAACCAATTCAGAGCTTAGTTCCTGTTCAGCTGGAACTGCAGGGGTGGCACCAAGTCTCTTAGCTTGTCCTTGTACTGTCTGGAAAATGGGGTCAAGCTGTAGGTGGTCAAAAAGTCACAACCACAGCCAGGTTATATAAATCTAGTCTTGGTTGAAGCAGTAATGTCAAGACTTCATAAAAATTGTTGAATGCTCCTACATGTTTTCTGTCAGCACATTTTGTGGAGAACTCAGTGTTCCGGGTAACATTCACCTGTCAAGGTATCAAATTTCCATTCCTAAAAATGGATATCAGCAGGTTGATAAGAAATACTGACTCAATAAACTGAACTAAACTCATTCAACAGACAGAGTGACAGATTTTGGAAGGTTGATATACTTATGGCTAATGGGAAGAAAGTAATGTTGTGCAGAGTAATTTACAGAACAACCTTGATTATGCAAACAAGATGGGAGGGGTGTATTTTGTTCAGATAACTTATTGTTCGGATAACTCATTGTTTTGATAACAGATAAAGTTTTTACAGGACCTTGAGATCTTCTTCAGATAATCCGAAATTCAGATATTTGCCATTCGGATAACCGAGGTTGTTCTGTATAGGGTTGAATGTGAGGATTATATTTATCTGTGATATTGGAAAAAAGTGACCAATAAAAGGCAAACTCTCTATGGAGACATTCTGGAGGAAATTCCCTGACCTTCCCTGACCAGGTGGTGCCTGGTGATCAGACACAGTCTTATGTTTGTAGCAACCATTGCGAGCTGTATTCCTTGCCATTCTTGACATTCTCTAGAAGCGAAATGCAACTGGAAAATGATTGGAATCAAAAGAAAAACATGTAAGCATAATTTCCATCATCTCCACAGGGTTTCAAAATATTACTGTGGAAGACTGGGAAAAAAATCTTCTCCCTATCTCCAAACCCCCCAAAAGGACAGGAATTACTGGCAAGCACCTCCAACAATATAACACACCCCACAGGACCGCACCTATGTACACATCAAAATTCTAGAGTAGGGCTTAAACCCATGATTGTCTAATTTCAAGGAGCCTGTGTCATTACTAAGCTGCGCTGTTAGTTCATCTCAGTTATGGAATTAAAATGTCAATCTGGACTTTCCAGTAGCAGCATTTTTGTCTGCACGATTTACTCAAAATTACCTAAACTACCACAGAAAATGGGGAAACTTCAAGTGCAAATTACATCCAGATCAAATCAACTTCTTACAATCTATTCCGTAGGATATAAGGCACAGAAAATGTTGGAAATAATCACGGGGCAATATCTGTGGAGAGAGAAACTGAGCTAACATTTCAAGTCGATAAGTCTTCAGCAGAGCTGTTCTGGTCACTAGATGAAGGGTCATCAACCTGTAACAAGAACCTGTTTCTCTCCATGTGTTTCTGCTGAGTATTTCTAGAATTATCTGTTTCCATTTCAGGTTTATAGCTACTCCAATGTCTTACTTTTGTATCAGTCTACCCCAATATTTATGCTTTACTCAAGCGTCCTCTCAAATTTCCTCATCTAAATCAGTCTACTCCCTTCTCTCTCACGTACTCATAAGCCTCACCTTAATCGTATCAATACTATTCTTTTCAACTACTCCATGTAGCAGCAAGTTGCATGTTTAGTTTGGGTAAATAAATTTCCCCTGAATTCCTCATTAGATTTCCTTGCAGACTATTTTGTATTCATGGTTTCTAGCCATACTCTTCCCAACAAGAGGAAATATCCTGTCTATATTCTCCTCTATCAAATCCTTTCATAACTTTAAACATCTTGCTGAGATCACCCTCAGACTTCTTTTTTCTCAAGCAAAAAGTTGTTCTAGTCTATGAATTATTTCCTGATATGTACACCCATGTATTTCTGGTATCCTCCTTGTAGATGTTGTCTGTATTGTCTCCCACTCCTCTATGTCATTTGGATAATATAGGGGCCAGAATTGCTCTAAGTGTGATCTAACTAATGTTTGATTTAAGTTTGGCACAACTTTCCTACTTTTCAATTCTATCCAATTCAATTCAATTCAATAAATACATGGACTTTAGTAAGGTGTTTGATAAGGTTCCCCATGAGGTCTACAAAATCATGAAGGGTACAGACAGGGTAGCTAGAGATAAGCTTTTTCCCAGGGTGAAGAATTCAATAAGGAGAGGTCATGCTTTCAAGGTGAGAGGTGAAATGTTTGAGGGGGATACGCACGGCAAGTACTTTACACAGAGGGTGGAAGGTGCCTGGAACGCATTGCCAGCAGAGGTAGTAGAGGCAGACATGAGGTAGATTGATTTAAGATGCATCTGGACAGATGCATGAGTAGGTGGGGAGCAGATGGATATAGATGCTTAGGAATTGGGTGACAGGTTTAGAGATAAGATTTGATCAGCTCAGGCTTGGAGGGCCAAAGGGCCTGTTCCTCGGCTGTAAATTTTCTTAGTTCTTTGTTCTTATCCCTTGAGATATAAGACCTCTTATTTGCTTAGAGTCAAAAAGAGTGGTGCTAGAAAAGCACAGCAGGTCAGGCAGCATCCGAGGAGGAGGAGATTTGAAGGTTCAGGCATAATCCTTTCATCAGGAATGTGCAAATGTGACTCTCCTGCTCCCCGGATGCTGCCTGACCTGCTGTGTTTTTCCAGCACCACACTTTTCAATTCTGACTCTCCAGCATCTGCAGTTCTCATTTCCTCTTAAATTATTTAGTTTGCTTTTTTGACATGACCTTGCAGATTTATGGAGCTTCTTATAGTGACTGGTGTATTTTTATTCTAAGATCCCTTTGGTCTTCTAACCCACATGGAATCTCACCTTCTAAGTTATAACCTTCTAAGTTATAAGAATCCTCTCTGTTCTTCCTACAAAATTAATTCTCACTTCATTTATTCAATACTTCCCACACAGCAAGTTTATTAATGCTCTACAATTTATGCAGTCCTCCTTATTTTGACTGTCCCCTCAACTTGAGCACAAATTCAGAAATTGTGAGCAGAATCTGATAGGGACCTGAGCAACCTTGGTCACAGTGAGATTTGTGGGGGAATTGAGCGAAAACTGCAGTGAGGCCCATCTCAACATGGGGAGCAACTCGTCACATCCTTTGTGCATTTGCTCTGCACTGTACAGTTTCTCAGTCGGACATGACCATCACCATGACCTCCACAGGGGGAGCATAGAGGAGCAGTGAACTCGTTAAGGTACAATGTGGGGCTCAGGTGTTAGGGAGGTCAGTCTGGAGTCAAAGTTCAATGTGGTAGGTCTACAGGTGGGGGCGTAAGTGGAAATGGACTGTTGGATAGTGCAAGATAAAAGGGGATATAAAGTATCTGAATGAGATGTTGGTGAAGTAAATATGGGGGTCAGTTGAATAGTTACTCAGGAGTTAGACTATGTATTTAACAGACAAATCATTCTTGAATAACTATTTACTTGATTGCACCAAAACTCTGTAAGTCTCTGATTTAAATGGATCTTTAGAGGGTTCCAGGGTTAGAGGAAATGCCCAGCTTAAGATACCATTTGACAAACAATTCCTTCAGAGTGTCCTACAACAGGGATTCTGCAGGGTCCCCATGTGCAAATCTGCTGCAATGGCCACTCTCTGACCAGCCCAAAACCTTGTTCATGCAGTCGGTATGACAGGATCACCAAATGGCAACACAGGCTGAGGCTGAAGAGGAATAAATTATGGCAAATCTCCTACGTGGGAGGGCACAAATATACCAGCTAACTTCAAGCTTATTAAAACCACCTCTGAGAGACAGTCTGTCTCTGCCTGGATCTGTTGGGCTCTGGCCTACTCTGATTTGATTTGGTTTGATTTGATTTATTGTAGTCACGTGTACCTAAATACAGTGAAAAGCTTTGTTTGCAAGTAGTAAAGGCAGATCATAATAAGCAAGGACATACAGATCATAGGGTGCTTAGACAGAGTGAGACATACAGGTTACACTGCACAGGAGGTGAGCAAAGCAAGATCAACATTATTTGATGTGAGAGAGGTCCATTCATCAGTCTAATAATAGCAGGAAAGAAGCTGTTCTTGAACCTGTTGCTGCGTGTATTTAAGCTTCCGTATCTTCTGCCTGACGGGAGAGATTGTAGGAGAGCATCACTGGGGTGGGAGGGATCTTTGATGATGTTGGTAGTCTTTCCACAACAACGAGAAGTGTAAATGAAGTCCATGGATGGAAGGTTGGTTTCTGTGTTGTCTGGGCTGTGCACACAACCTTCTGTAGTTTCTTAAAGTCCTGGGCAGAGTAGTTGCCACGCCAGGCCATTATGCACCTGGATAATATGCTTTTGTTTGCTCTCTGTCCCATACATACAAAAGAAATCATCATCTTTAGATTAGATTAGATTACTTACAGTATGGAAACAGGCCCTTCGGCCCAACAAATCCATATCGCCCCGCCGAAGCGCAACCCACCCATACCCCTACATTTACCCATTATCTGACACTACGGGCAATTTAGCATGGCCAATTCACCTGACCTGCACATCTTTGGACTGTGGGAGGAAACCGGAGCACCCGGAGGAAACCCACGCAGACACGGGGAGAACGTGCAAACTCCACGCAGTCAGTCGCCTGAGGCGGGAATTGAACCCGGGTCTCTGGCGCTGTAAGGCAGCAGTGCTAACCACTGTGCCACCGTGCCGCCCATCTATGTGATCTATGTGATCTCATACCCATACATTACTTACATTTCTCCCTTGTACAATAAAAGGAAATCTTTCATCCTTGGTCTTTCTCTGATCTTTTTATATTCTCTAGTCTGTTCTCAAGGCTGACACAGGCCTTAAGGTGGACAAGATTCCTCTCAGTTATTTCTGTTGACATAGATCAAGGTGAATTCAAGGTTCATATTGCTAAAATGTGTCTTAAAATTGTCCCACTGCTGTTGTAACTCCCCTTTAAGCTTTTTAGTTGCCCCTACAGAATGATGGAGGCAGTGCCTTTACTATCAGGATGCAGCATGTCTCACTGTATGAAGTAGTATGTGCATTGCTCATCTTCAGGGTATGCCACCACAGACTCTTCTGAGTCCTTCTGTTCTAAATGTAGGCCATTTCTATTGAGAGTCCTGTATCATGCCGGTGATGGGATATTGATCACTGTGGCTGCTTTCCTAAGAAGGTGAAGACAGATGCAGAAGGACTAGGCCAGCAGCAAGCCCAGGAACAGCAGTGGCTGCCATGAGCAACAAAGAGCGCCTAAATCAGGGAGAAGTTACAGGCATAGGGCTCCTCAGGATGCACAGCTTCAAGATATGGGTGAGAGACTGTCAGCCACATTGGCTGTAAGCTGCATGGCTTCTGACTGCTGTGTTATTGCTAGGCCAGTGACAGGCAATAGCGGATTGTCTGGGTGTACAGCTGACTTTCTAAGAATGCCTGGATACCCAGTGAGCACAATAACTCAGTGGTTAACATTGCTGCCTCACAGCACCAGAGACCAGGGTTCAAGTCCAGCCTCAGGTGAATGTTTGTGTGGAGTTTGCACATTCTCCCTGCGTCTGCGTGGCTTTCCATCGGGTGCTCCAATTTCCTCCCACAGTCCAAAGATATACAGGTTAAATGGATTGACCATGCTAAATTGCTCTGTAGTGTCCAGGCATGTGAAGTTTAGGGGATTAGCCCTGGCCATTGCAGGGTTAGGATGGGAGACTAGATCTAGGTGCTTCAGTGGAGACTTGATGGGCAAAATAGCCTCTTTCTGCAATGCAGGGATTCTATAATATCTGCTCAGTAATGAGTCATTCTGGGAAACATCCCTGATAAGATGAGGCTAGAATCAGATGAGAGAGGCATCATAGGGTGGGATAGGTAGTTCATGAGATGTATTTGATGAGATACAACAAGAATTCTTGCTGGGTTTCACAGTGAGAAACCCTCCAAAACAATCAACATAACTTGCACTCAGCCAAATAAAGCATAAATTCTACATGTTTTTCTAACAAATTATTCAGTACATGTGGTCCTGAATTTTCTAAATACACAGATCAATTTGTCTGGACCAGGGGGATTATCCTCTTTAAAGTTGTTTAGTTTATCCAAAAAGGATATTCTTTTATTTCCAATCTCATTTACTCATCGCATTATTCAGTGTCATGTCTGCATTTTCTATCTCCTTGATAAATACAAAAGAGATTTGTATTGTTTTTTAAATTGCATTGGAAGCTGGTCATGATTCTCCAGTCAAACTAAGCTCTGGTACAACTTTCTACTAATTGCATTCTATTTGTAGGTCTTGGAGCAACTCTTAAAAATTAAGATTTTTCTTCTGGATGCAAGGACACTTTGGAACATTTTCAAAACTTTTCAACTTCATTTATTTTTAAAGAAAGCTAAGAAACTGACCGCTGTACACCAATACAACTAGAAAATGATCCTGCATAGTTTCTTAAGGCCATTTTCAGTTATTTAAAATCAGGTCACTCACAGATGTGAATGAGACTTTGATTAAAAATGTTTATTTTTTGTGATAATAATTGTGTAATAATTTTCAGCTGTAGCAATCAAGCTGCACTGAGTTACACTTATAAAACATAGCAATGAATTGTTTTTAAAGCATAATTTCTCTTTTAAAATTCCAGTCTAAAATGTTGCCCAATTGCATAGGATCATGCCAGATTTTACAATTGGCGATATGCAAATCGATTCAAGGGGAAAGCAGAAAAAAAACACTCTGAAAACTAGAACGATATTGGATCCAAATGTGTCCAAGTCGCACAAATTGTGCTCAAACCCCTTGTCATTAACACTGCAGAGTAACATTCTTTAAGATGATAAGGTCTCAACCCTCAAATTCTGTTTCAGATTGTCTGCTTAAGTCGCAACTTGAGCAAAACAAGAGTGATTTTTGTGAACCTGAATGTTGACCTCGTATGTGCCAAAAATGCAATTTGAGTTCATAAAATGTCATTAATACTGCAGAGTAGCACTTTATATGAAAAAGGTCTCCTACCAAATTCCATTGTTAACTTTATATTAAATTTATGTTAACTTCAAGGATCCTTTTTTCTTTCCTTTACTCACTAACCATTTACCAACTGCCCCTACCCACCCCCACCACCAAATTCCTAGAGGTGATGTTCTCCTCAACCACCAACAATGTTATTCTGAGTTGGTCACAAACAGCAATTGGTTTAAAAGTAATTTACCTTTTAATGGTGCGTTTATTAAAGCCTTATGTCCACCAAACTGTGGCTTTGTATAGCAGCATCAACTTTAACATCTAACCTAATACATTGATTACCTTCAGATTCTTGGGTGGCCATGCTCCCAAATCTTCATTACTCCTTGCCTAGGTTCACTCCCATCAGTGTTACAATTTGCCCCTATTTCTTTGTATGACCATCAAATGTCTATGTCCCAGCCACTGTACCCTTGCCCACTTTCCAAATCAGTCCGTCTTGTTGGGTTTGTCCCTGCCTTCAAACACTTCCTGAGAATCAATCGTTCCAAATGTATCTTAAGCAGTGCGATGTATGGTTTTGTACTCCAAGGTGTTCATGGCATTGACTAAAGATACTTGTTATGTGACCATGTGGATGTGTCTCATTTAAATTTGATGATTAGGGCAGCACGGTGGCTCAATGGTTAGCACCGCTGCCTCACAGTGCCAGGCACCCGAGTTCAATTCCACCCTCAGGTGACTGTGTGTGTGGAGTTTGCACGTTCTCCTCTTGCCTGTGTGGGTTTCCGCTGGGTGCTCCAGTTTCCTCCCACAGTCCAAAGATGTGCAGGTTAGATGAATTTGCCATGCTAACTTGCCCATTGTGTCCAAATATGTGTATGTTAGGTGGATTAGCCATGGGAAATGGAGGGTTACAGGTTCAGAGTAGGGGGTGTGGGACTAGGTTGGATGCTCTTTAGAGGGTCGATGTCGATCTGATGGGCCGAAGGGCCTGCTTCCATACAGTAGGGAATCTGTAATTCTATGATGTTTCACCCTTAATGCTATAGGCTTAATGATTCTGAATTGTAACTCTGAAAATTTGGAAGAACAAGTTAACTTGCAAAATAGGAACAGACGTCGGCCATTTGACCCTTTAAGCTTGCTCCATCATTCCATAAGCCTATGGTTGATCTGTTTGGGCTTTGAATTCCACATTCCCAAAGACCAGATATCGTATGATTCCTCACAAGAATCTATCCACCTATATCTTAAAACTCTTGAATGAACTGCATTTTGTTCGCCTTCTGAGGCAGAGTGCCAAAATCACCCCACCCTTGGAGAGAAAAATATTGCCCTTACCTCTGCCCTGAAAGGCTGACCCCTAACTTTAAAACAGTGCTACGTAGTTCTGAACAGAGATTTATAAATCTTTCATTGTGTCCATGGAAATGTCTCCACCTATTCCCATTCTGGTAAAAAATACAGAGTTATTGAATTCTTTGTCTTTAATTATGTTTAACATGCAGCATGACAAATTCCTCCCAGCCTTACACCAACTTTCTGAAACAGACAACTGAAACAACCGAGTGATGAGTTTCACATTGGTCACCTGGTATTGGCAAATAGTTTCAGATCAGGCATTTGATTACAAGCTAAACTATCACTCTTCATCTTGAAGGTATATTTGCTCCCTTTGAAGTCTCTCTTAACAGACTTTTAACAAGTCGCAAATCTACAAATGTTTTTCTGCTATTTTACTCTCAAAACTGTATCCAAACTCGTAAAAAAAGGCACCCTCAGATGCTGGAGGACATAGAGTTGAAAGCGATGTGGAAAATAGATTGTTTCAGTCTCAACATCGAATAGCATAAAAGAGAGTCAATTAAAATGCTATGTTAACCTTCCACTATACACTACAATTCCTTTGAGTATGAACTTGAAAAGACATGTTTTATTAAAACCGAAGAGGTCTTATACATGTAAATATGCGTGCCTTTATGATCTTAAAAGTGTAGCTAAAACCAAAGTCATACTGAGCAAAAAACTGCTGATCAACTGCTTTTTTCAGGCTTTGAATACAGTTTTTACAAATAGAAATTCAAATGAGATAAAGGAGTAGATAAATTATTCTCATTGATAAAAGAAATTGCCTCCTAAGTCAGGAGTACAGATTCAGGACAATCCCTGGCTCTGCCAACCTGACCCAGCGTCCAGACATTTGCATTTTTGTTCTGGAGGGGTAGAGTCATGCCCACTGATACCAGAAGGATTTCAGAGGTACCCACAGTTGGATGCGGAGATAAGCTTAACAAAATGCCGGCCTCAGTGTTCCGGCACTTTTCCATATCTGTGAGAGAAGAATAAAACGTAAAACAGCCCTTCAGTTTTGATCCTGACACTCTCTCAAATCCCCATACAGGATTCCTGAAGAAGGGCTTATGCCCGAAACATCGATTCTCCTGTTCTCTGGATGCTGCCTGACCTGCTGCGCTTTTCCAGCAACACATTTTCAGCTCTGATCTCCAGTATCTGCAGACCTCACTTTCTCCCCATACATTACCCAAGTTTCATCTATACCAACTTAGGTCATTGCAGCAAGGAATGCACAGTTCACAAAAGTACCAATAATCTGATATTCAGACTGGACCAATTTTACTATTGTGAATCCTTCAACTTCCTTCTCTATCAACTTGGTCACCTCTACTCTGAGGTGTCTTGCACCTTTGAACCAAGTTAATCATGTCAATGAACACTCTCCTGATCATTAATATAATGGAAAATAAAATCTCCCAATGCCTGTGCTAAACTTCTAAACATGCCTCTAGTGTCGGGACTGTTACTAATCACACTTCCACTTGTTACTCATCTTGGGCATACCTTATTCACATCTGACATTTTGAGTTTACATTTTCCTGCAAAAATAGAACATTGAGTAAATTTATTACAGTTTACAAATTTAACCTCAGAAGTATATTACTTACCTCAGACTTTTCATTTTTACCTAACCAATAAATCGAACCGTTAACTATCTGTTAAAATAAGTGTTTGAGATTTTGATGTTTTAGGGAAAAAAACACATCCTGAAGTTAATTTAATGCTTCAGCATTTTCTGTCACATTCGGACTCCACAGAATGTGGCACTGTTTCAAGAATTTCTGACTTTCAAGGCCAGAAAATCTTACATGTTAAGGCAAGGTCAGTTCAAGGCTTTTCTAAAATAGTGGCAGATGGCCATCATCATTTTCACAATAATGAACTTTTTGAGAAGTTTCAAACATGTGATTTAGATTTAAGCTGTGTGAGGAAGCGAACCTCTTTATATGGTCTGTAAGTTTCTTTTCTTGTTCATTGTTCCTTGCTGTTCCATTTCAGCTTTGTTGAAGCAAAGTTAATGATACTTCCTTGTCAGTAACTTTCTTAGCCTCCCAAAGCACAGCAGGATTAGGAGAAAGGAAGCAGTAAATTCAGCTTATAGTTTGATCTCATTCTCTAGGTATTCTGTGAGTTTTGAAGTGGTGAGGTGCTAAACCTACATCTTGGAAGTGATTTGAAGGTGGAATAGTGAAGCATATTGGTATTTGATATGAACTAAGAACAGAATTGAATCTGTCTGCCTTTGAACATTTGAGCCATCAACGGATCAGACACTGAGAATCTATCAAATACTGAAGTGAATATGATGAACAATGTAGTAAAAAGAATACATTTACTCCATGGGACTGGCTATTTCCTCACCATCCTAGAGGAAAGGGAGAAAGGCTGTTTTCACGAGTTAAAACTTATTGTGAGGTAACATGACAGTAGTCTGTGACTGATTTGAAATCCCCAGCAAAGAACTTCTGGAAGGAGAACTCTGTTAAGTGGAGAAGTTACATAAAGCGTCAGTGCCAAAATAATTAGTTAGAGAAAGATCTGAAGAAAAAAAAAGTCTTATTTCAATATTATCTGAAATGGGATGTTAGTCGATAATAGTCTGTTAAAGCATTAGCCTCTGGGTCAAGCTTAGCAAGGATAAAATGGAAAAGTGGATATTAATTATTTTGAATACCAGATTAAGATATGTAGCTATTAACTAATAGAAAAGTGTTGAATTTGTGGTCTTATTGAGTTAGGACTATTATTAGTGATTCCATAATTAGACCCAAAACATTACTTTCACTACTTATAAAAGATTTGGTTGTTCCGTTCTGCATCCAATGTCCTTGCATTTTCAGTCCCTAGAGTCTGTCAAGACCCCCCTGCATAAAGAAACAACACTCAGTATAAAACTAGTTCAATCAATTTTGGCGGTGAGATAAATTAGCACATGCTCCCACATAAAGTCATGCGCCCTTACAAAACTAGGGACACAGAAAGGGATAAGGCTATATAACATGTAAATTTTGAATATTTTAAAGGCCATTGATATGACAGAATAAAAAAAACTATTAAGTTAGCCAGATTCCTTCCAGAAATTTGCTTTAAAAAAGGTGTAAAAAATGTAAGTTGGTGTTACTAAAAACAACTCAAAACAAGAATAAATTTCCCAAGATAAAATTTTGCATGAAAAAGATAAGCTAACAAAATCAATTTAGCTAAATAATTACTAGAAAAATAACAGGTCATCTTAACATCTATTCTAGTTACTTTTAATTAACTTGAATTTGATGTTAGTGCACAACCATTTTGGGGGGATTTTGAAGTGACTTTGAGTATTGTACCTACAGGCATTAATAGACTTAGAATTAGAATTAGATTCTATTGTCATGTACACTCAACGACAGGGATACAGGAGTACAGTGAAAAATGTATAAAGTCACCATTCCTGGCACCATCCCAGTTACAAAGGAACCTAGGTACAAAATCTTAAGTAGAAAAATAATAAATAAAATTAAAAGTCCAACATTACAGTCTTTCTTAAGTGCTTAACCATGGGTCTGAATCCAGGATCTTCCATCCTGACACTGAGACTAACACAGCACGAAGCAGTCGGCCACCCTCAAGTCCCTAAGCCATGCCACTGCCACTGGGACAGAGTCGCCATTCTTTGGAGCCATCTTGTCTCTACCGATGACATCGCTGCCATGAATCTGCACTGGACCGAGCTACCAAATGCAGCCGCCACTTAAGCTGTCACTGGGCCTAAATGCACCTCGCTCTGCGAGCACCAGGAACACACTCTCATCTTCCTCCACCACTGCCGCC
Organism: Chiloscyllium plagiosum; assembly: GCF_004010195.1. Taxonomy (NCBI): domain Eukaryota; kingdom Metazoa; phylum Chordata; class Chondrichthyes; order Orectolobiformes; family Hemiscylliidae; genus Chiloscyllium; species Chiloscyllium plagiosum. The sequence continues at coordinate 44,587,593 of NC_057729.1, read as the reverse complement.
GGAAACAAACCTTTCCTCCGACATGCTGGACAATTTGATGCCATCAGAGCTTGCCACAGAAGCTAAGTAAGTAAGGCTAAAGCACCAGGATTCTGAGCTCAGGAGCCCACATGCTGTGCTGCTATTCCTCCACCATAATAAAGAGAAAGACTGTCAAATGTCCCAACTCATTAGTCAAGCTTTATTTGCCTGACGTAGCATTTGCTTATCTGGATTGGAGTCAGATAATTCATAATTGCTTCTGTGATCTATGTTCAGGACAAACTTAACAAATTGGAAGGTGATATATAAATGCAAGTTATTGTTATCAGTGGAGAAGAAATTTCAATCAACATCATTCACATAGAAGTATTCAACTAATTGGTATACAGATAAGACTATATTGAAAAATAAATTCAAAATATTTCAGTGCTGTATGGCTACAGGATCTGGATATTGAATTAGTTTTGAATGCAACAGACTTAGACATAATAAGTCATGAGAGTCACTTTTTGTCTGGAAATGTTACTTTCCTTTCAAGATCATTCTTATTATATTTTCTACAATGAATAACAACTTTAGAAAGTTTTACTTCTTCATTGCTTTTAAAAAAAAATCATAAAACACATAGAGACAAATATTAATCGAGAATGAAATCTGTACATTAATGTCCACCATAATGTACAACAAGAGTAATGTATAACTTCTTAACCATTATTGGAACCATAAGTAACTGCATGGAAACAGAAAATTCAAGTGTATCTCTGCCAGCTCTAGTTATGTATTCATATCTTCTCTCTTCATAGAAAAATAATTTGCGCATTTATGAATAATATTGAAATGGCAACAAATGTGTTCACTTAGAGAGTTTAATTGTTTTAGGTGCAATGTGTAGCAAAATAATATATTTATGGAGCTCTTTACAGTCATTATTTTTAACACATACATCACTTATATGCAGGCAATATCCTAAGGAATCTTTATGATCTTACTAACTCTGTCACCACACATTACATCCGTAAATTGTTCTTTATCCATACTGTCACAATGGCTTGCAATTACCTAGTGCTTTTCACTTAAAAACTAGCGCCAAAAGTGTTTCATAAGGGAAAAGTGAGATTAAAAAGGATAATGAAGACAGATATTAACCTAGAGTTGGCAAAACTCATTCATATAGAACACAATTCATATAGAATTCAAATTAAGCTGCATGCTGTGGAAGCCCAGATGTGAGAAAAGGTAGGACATACAATATTTCCAGGTATTTCTGACAGCACTTGCCTGGTGCCCAGTCCTGGGAGGGTGTTAGTTCTTTTGTGACATGTGTGATGCCAGCTGGTTTGACAATGGGTAGATCATGACACAAATCAGTCTCGAGCAGACTTGACAAACGTTCTACAAATATGATCTTTGCAGATCCAGTAATCATTTTGTGCAAATCAACCTGCATATGGGCCCAACCTCCACTCGTGTGATTTAAAGGGCTGGTCTTTCCAATTTGTAGGTGAGGAGCTTCAGATATATTGCTACTCTAGCAATGTTTATGAAAATACTGGGCTATGTTCCTGGAGGTGTCCTCACAAGGTGCTGGATTTGGAAGAGTCTATTACTGCATTCTGATACAGAGGGCAGAGGGGTTTTGTGGCATTTCCAGAGTAAAGCTACAACAGTAATGGGTGTTGTTGTTATATTGCCTCTGAGTCAGGAAAACATCAGGGAATTGGATCTGGCACTGCAGAGAGGGAGGATGAAGAAGGTTTTGTACAGGAGGCTGCTCTGACAAGTGGTTTTTAAGGAGGATTTTTCCTCCATCCACCTCAGCAGGAGCTATTGCTGAGATTCATCATGGATGTGATCACTGAGTTGTGCCATCTCATCCAACACAACCTTCAGCTTCACACCAGGGTGAGAATGGTACTGCCAGTGGCCAAGGTCCAAATCCCTCTAATTTGGGCACAAGCAACATGTCAAACATATATCAGTTCAACGTCAATACAGTATGAATGTGATGGAGATTCTGTATACTCTCTAACCAGGAAAAAATTAAATGAACATATACCACGATATACCAAGATAACAGGCTTCTCAAAGGATGCAAGGAGCTATTGACTAATTTCACGTGTCTCTGGAAGTCCCATAAAAACAGTGGAAGCACATAAAATTCCACTCCTTCAAGGCATTCCTAGCCAACGCATAATGTTGGCAAATTCCCGCTATTCGGGCAACATCTAGGACACCTGCATCATGAAAGAGTCTGCCCTTATCACCATCTTCAGGCCACTCAAAGAACACAAGGCTGTTGGTTTGGAGACAACAGATACACACTCAGTCGATGCATCCATGATTCCACATGACCATGCATCAACAAAGAGTATATAACAAAAGCCAACTACAAAACTCTAAGAAATATTGTTCAGCAGACATTTGGTATCCTCAAGTTACTGGACATCTTCAGGGAAATGCCCACAATACCAGCTGAACAATGTTTCCAAGATGTTGGAGGTCTGCTGTTCCCTTTGCAAAATTACTACTATGGGGGCGTATTCCCAGTAGCAGGGATACAGAAGCTGGAAAAAGGAGAAGGAAGAGGAGGACGCCAGAACAAGTTATTATGAGCACTTTCTTTAGCTGATAACACATTGCAAAAACTCTAGTTTCCTTATGGACTCATCCCATCATTGACATTGTTCCATAATTCTCAACCTTTTGCCACATAGAGTCATGGAGATGCACAGCATGGAAACAGACCCTTCGGTCCAACTCGTCCATGCTGACCAGATATCGTAACCGAATCTCGTCCCACTTGCCAGCACCCAGCCCATATCCCTCCAAACCCTTCCTATTCATATACCCATCCAGGTGCCTTTTAAATATTGCAATTGTACCAGCCTCCACCACTTCCTCTGGCAGCTCATTTCATACACATACCACCCTCTGCGTGAAAAAGTTGCCCTTAAGATCTCTTTTATATCTTTCCCCTCTCACCTTAAACCTATGCTCTCTAGTTCTGGACTCCCTCATCCCATGGAAAAAAACTTTGTCTATTTATCCTATCCATGCCCCTCATGATTTTATAAACCTATATATGGTCACCTCTCAGCCTCCAATGCTTCAGGGTAAACAGCCCCAGCCTATTAAACCTCTCCTGAGAGCTCAAATCCTCCAACCCTGACAACATTTTTGTAAATTTTTTCTGAACCCTTTCAAGTTTCACAACATCTTTCTTATAGGAAGGAGACCAGAATTGCATGCAATATTCCAAAAGTGGCCTAACCAATGTCCTGTACAGCCGCAACATGACCTCCCAACTCCTGCACTCAATAATCTGACCAATAAAGCAAAGTCTTCTTCACTATCCTACCTACCTGTGACTCTACTTTCAAAGAGGTATGACCCTGACCTCCAAGGTCTCTTTGTTCAGCAACACTCCCTTGGACCTTACCACCACAATATCCTCCTGCAAGAAAAATTGCCAAAAAAAAAAAAATCTGAAACAACTTTACCCCTGAATGCATTCAATGACATAAACAAAACTGAAACAATTCATCCTAGTGTGTCTCCTTTGTACCTGTCTCATAGGTGCCTTTGCCTGGCCCAGAGCTCCTACACTATGCCATTCTTGTAGTTTGTATCTTGTCTGATTGCTATCTGATGATGATTTTTAGTGCGGGAGACTGCAGGTATTAATGCTGGATGAACATGGGCAGCTCTGAACCTTAAGAGGCTGACTTTGGGCCTCATCACCTCAGGCTGGTCATCAGCAATCTGAGCTGGCTCATTTCAGAGGGATCAATAAGGTTATTGGCAAGGTAACCATGGTGGGAGCTTGAGTGCTGTCATTCTGAGAGACAAAAGCAAGGTTTTCCTCCACAGATTCACTGTTCCAAAGGGTAACGCCTCAGAAAAGTTTGTCATCTGCTGGAGGACAATATGCTGGACCACTGTGACAACTTGCAATTCCCTTCGCTGAGACCCAGAGCCACAATGGCTCCAAAAGTCAGATCACAGTGCTTCTTGCTCAGAGATCTGATACAATCCTCATCCTTCCCCCTGAGAATGCAATGCCAGGTCAGGAAACAGAACATCATAAGGCAAAAGTTAGATCATTGTGCAGGGAGAATGTGCGATGAAAAGAAAGAGACTCACTGAGGTCATGCGATCAGCACTTGAAATCTGTACCATGACAATGATGTGGGATTTCAAACAGACCAAAAGGCTGAGGTGTGCCATCAGCCTCTACAGTGTCACTGAGTCCAGGATGCAGCAACCTCTTCATAGCCAACCTCATGATCCAGAACATAGTCACCTCCAAGTATACAGGCCACTGTCCAGTTCTGTTCTGCTCCCTTTGGAATGGCAAACTTCAGCCTGTAACAAAGAAGGAAGAATGTGTTGTGCGATGTTTAGATGATGTGCCTGTCACAGTTGACCAGATGCAGATATGTGGAAGCTTTGAGAGATGGAGAGATGGAACAAGGAGAGCCAATATAAACTGAAAGCTAATTCTAAAGGGGGTTCCAGAAATAGAGAGATCTGGGAGTATCTGTGCACAAATAATTGAAGATGACAGGGAAGGATGAAAAAGCAGACAAAAAGGCACGCAGGGTCCAAGATTTTGTAAATACGGTCAAAGAAAACAAAAGCAAGGAAGCTCTGATGAGCCTCGATAAAATATTTGTCCAGCCTCAACTGGAGCATTGTCTCCTATTCTGTACACCACACTTCAAGAGGACATAAAAGTTTTGAAAAAAATACAGAAAAGGTTTAGGAGAATACAGGTTCCAGGATTAGGCAATTGAGTTAAATGGATAGACTATGGAAAGTGGAATTATTTGCCTTAGAGAAGGCCAAGAGGATATTGGGAAAAATTGGGAGGGGACAAGACCAGGCAAATGGAGAGAAAGCATTCCTGTCAATGGAAAGGTCAAGAGGCATAGGACACTGCTATAAGATAATTGGCAATTAAAAAAAATGGCAAGATGAGGACTTTATTAAAAACAAATGAACCACTTGGATCTTAAATGCACTGCAATGAGATTGTGGGAGAAGAATTGATCATAGTTTTCAAAAGAAAATTGGATATGGACCAGAAGAGGGAAGATTTGCAGGACTACAAATAAAAGGTGGAAATGGGGAATGATTGACCTTGCAGAGAGCCAGCGGGGACACAAAACTATAAATAATCTGCTAGAGTGCTGAAACCATCCTATGGTTCACGATTGCTAATGAGTGAGCAATAGGGGCAATGAACAGGTTTGAAAGTCTGCTGGGTGGGTGATGCGTTCACTAATCTTAACCACTGCTATCAGGTTCTCATACCTGAACTCCATGACTTCCCTGACTACATCCTTACAATAATTTCTTAGATCATTCCATGAAGGCTTCCTTGTGACCAGCCCCACCCTCCCTGAGGCCAGCACAGACAGCCAGCATCAGCTTCCCTTTTGAGAGGGAAAGGCTGTTTTTAAGAGGTACAGGTTAGCTGGAACACTTGCCAACCACAGACCCTGTCGAGTCACCATTGAACTTTGAGCAATGGAGGTTGCATTCAGCAGAACACCACACACATGGAAATGAGTATAGAGGTCAACATTTGCATGAGACAAAAACGTGGGCAAATGGTGAATCACGATCCCTTTGAGCCTGAAAATGGGAGCAAACCAATATTTATCCGCAGATCATTCTTTCACATTCGGCAAAGTTTAAATAAGCCAAGTGATGCTTGACACTCCTCAAGTATTGCAATTTCAGAAGCAGCCAAGACCTCTTTCAAATAAACATTTCAGCAATTGCACAGCTGGGGGCAATGTTGGCAAATTATGTAAAAATATGCCTTTGTCTTGTTTAATCCTTTTACATTCATTCACATTGAGAACCCTACAATTTTCCATGTTGCTTTAATCCAAATCATATGGTGCATAATTTTATGTTGCACAAACTTACATCACACCTCTCTAATAGATGCATAAGTGCTTCCCCAGGAACATCTTGACTGCTTCAAGGAGATTTTACAGGATCCTCCCCAAAAGCATTTTTAGCCCATTTTCAACCCATGCATCCAATTTAGGCCCCATAGCCGCGCATGTTTGTTCTGGCCAAGAGCCAGCCCTTCCTTATTCAACTTTTCTTGTCAGAAGACTAGTCATCTCTGTAAACCAGTAACAGACTTTATTGTAGGATTTTTTCCTATGAATTGTGAATTGGAAATTATATTTTGGCAAATATTGAAAATGTATTTCTACACCATGTTTTATGTATTACAAAATATATTAAAAAATTTTAGATACAAAATTAAAATGTTTGATTTTTATGAGATTCCTTGATGGAAGCAACCAGCTTCAGCAACGTTGTACTCTGAAAGGTTCATCATATGGAGAAGAATTACCATTAAATTATGCTACTTTTTATTGGAAAAGGGTGTTGCATATGTTCTGGAAAAATATACAATTTCTGAGAAAAACAAATCTAATTTATTGTAGAAACTATGTCTGTAAACGCAGTGCATTAATATAAAGAATTCAATATTTAGTGCTACAAGTTTTCATTTTTTACTAAAAGATATGAAGAGTATTTATGGTTGATTGATAAATGTGCAACTTAACATTGTTAAAATACAGAACCATGAGTTACTAAAATGAATCATATTTTTAAAAAGTCGGAAAGTTTTTCTGATCTTTTTAATCTTTGATCAATACCTTACCAAAAGAGTAAATCAAACCTTTTGCAGGGAAAGAGTTAAAAATATTCTCATAAGTCAAAAAATCATTGGTTGCCTGCTACATGATTTCTAAAGAACAGTTCTCTCAATGCCACCATCACTACATCTAAAATTCATTTTAAATTAGTAACTAAATATAAGTTTTATAACGACATGGGTCAGAGAAAGCTACGCTTTCATTAGGAGTTCCCAATGTAGGTCAGTAACGCATCTCATGCTCAAGAGAAAGAGGCTTTGAACATTTAGCCTGTTATGGGATCAGTTTCATTTGATTTGTCTGATTTGTCTGGATAACATAATTGCTGGAGTCTAACTGACTTTTAAAAGATCCAGCATTTAATCAGCAGGTTATACTGGCTGCCCAGTCTAGACTGATTTGAAGGCACTGAAACTATACTGGCTTTTTACGGTTTGTGTTCAACAAAGTGATTAGTTTAAATAGCGTGTTTGGATGAAAGCAGAAACTGATTTTTCAAACCTTTGATTTTGTGTCAGCTATTTGAAAAGCAAGAGAGGGATTTAAGCACTCAAGAAAGGATAAAGGACAGATTGTATCAAAATTCTCCAAGTACAACCACTAAAGCGGTTATTTTGCCTGTTCTAACTAAATCTGCAGTTTAAATATGTCATACATCAAAATAAAGTTTTAAGAGACACTTCACTGCAAAAACTAGATTTCTTTTAAAGTTTGTTGATAAATTTTGCTGTTATGACTCCCTGGATGATTCAACAAGTTTATCCAGTTACTAGCTGAGCCATACACTCCAGGATGGTTTCAGGTTCAATCTCTGGTCTCTGCTGAATTAGCCGCTCCAAACTAGGGTGGTGGTAGTGATATATAATTCACCTCAACACCCCTGGGCTAGATAAAGGAAAACAGACTAAAGCCCCTGCTCCCGATTAATGTCCAGCAAATCTTGCTGGAGCTGTACATCAGAGGATACTGAGCAAAAGTGATGGAATGAAAGAATAATATTGCATTGGAGGAGGCCATTCAGCCTCTTGTCCCTGACTGGCTCTTCAAAATAGCTACTTAATTAGTTCAGTCTCCTGCTCCCTCCTCCATAAGCCGGCAACTTTTTAACACTTCCAGTAGTTATCGAATTTCCTTCAAAGTTTTCACAGAATCTGGATACACCACCTTTTTAAACTATGATGGATTTTCGCTACCTCAGTTGGATAGAGCAAAAATATTTACTGTCATTATGTACCCATGAATAATAATTGTAAGTCTTACCAAGATGAAAAGAAAGATTTAAGTGAAGAAAACAATCTTTGGAAGAGGTTTAATTGATAAATTATACATATTTAAGGAGCATCCATTCTAGCAAAGGGCACAACTGGGGAACATTTCAGAATTCCAACTCTCAAGTACAACATTTTCTCATACTTATGGGATTTCTGTGTGTTTTCATTCAAATTAGATTGTGCATGTATGAATGTAGAAGCACAGTTTCATTACAGATGGGGTCCTTAAATGAGCATATTTATATATTTTTCTGAAATTCCTTCACTAAAATGTGCAAAATAAGTATTGGTATAATTGTTTCTACTCGGTATTGTTTCAGATTGGTGCATTTTAGTGCTTAATTAGTTGCACTTTCAACAGAAACAAATACAAATGTTTAGAATTTGCTACTTTTTCAGAATAAGGAGAGACAATTTGGTTTATTCTCTTGCAGAACATTGTCCAACAAGTCTTTTTTTGGTAACAAGGTAATAAGACAATGAAGTCATTAAAAACATTGGACTCCTTTCTGACTTTGGATAGTTTGCATTTAATGCTGGACTCTTAAGTTTGAAGGGAAATATAATTAATATTGACTGGAGACGTCCTGGAACATTAGGCAAATCAGACTTACTTACCTCTTAATGAGACATCAAGAAACACAGTCCCCTTAAACTAAACTTATCCTTTTATGCAGCATCAGAGGATTCAAACAATAAACTAGTCTGCCTCACGGAACTCCTCAAGAAATTAGACACATCTTCTTTTCCCTTAGCTACTAGTGAAATCAGCATTAACCTTCATAAACTTGAGAGTTACTTATAACTTATTTTTATCCACTAGAGAACTTGAATGCATCATTCATGTCTTGGATCACCAGGGAACACACTTAAACAAACAAATGAAATATTAATAAATTCAATGTTGTTCAAAAAATATGGTAAAACTCTTCATTTTGCACTCATCGGAAACATTTGCAAGAATACCATTCAAGGGGAATAACTAACATTTTTGCCACATACATTGGCATTCTTGCAAATTGTCCTGATGAGCACAAAATGAAATGTTTCAACAAAATGTGCCCATTTTCAGCAATTCTCAAGTTCTGTACTACAAAATGACTATTTATTAATAAATTATAATGAACAAACACTGCCAATAATATTCCCCTTCCATTTGCTGACAGCAGTTCATCAATGTTGATAGTTTAAAATGTTTGACTTAGCTCATAGATAATAATCATATAGCAGAGTCAATATTGCATATGCTTCCATATGGGGAGACAGTTCTATGTATAAACATAACTTTCAGCCCCCACCTCCAAGCTTGTTCAACTCTCAAACATGATATTTGTATTACTGATGTAGATTTCCATCTTCACCCTCTGGCTATAAATCTGGCAAAGTGGAGCATCTGCCTGTTGTAGAGCTCATCTGATTGTAGAAATCAGGAGAATGAGAATCAGATGGTTTCTTTAATGGGAGGGCAAGCTCCCTGTCATATTACAACTCAGGCTGTAAATTGCCCCCATTATCCCAGATTTGGAGAAACAAAGGTGGCAAAGCAATAAAAGTATCCATTTCCTTCTAACTGTAAAATTTCATTTATGTATGATATTTGGAATTTTGTGAAATAATTAAGTCTGTAACAAACTCTGCACTTACTACGAAGTGAAAGTTAATAACTGACCATACGGGATTGACATCATTTCAGCATGGAGAAACCTCCACCTTTGATATAGCCATTGCATGCCTCAATACTAAACGTATCAAGGAGCTTTGTTCTTTAATCTTTTAACCCTTTGAGGAAGCTTCAATAAAAGAATAAAATCAAAACCCCAAATAAGATTGCAAGGATTAGACTGCTCTGGAATGAATCACGTTGATTTAAAATGTTACATATATCTTTAGTTACACTCTATCATATGCATTTTATAATTAAGATTTGTAGATGTATCTTGAAATAAATGTGCACATCGACAATGAAAATGCCTACATTGAAAAGGTTAAGACAGTGCCACAGCTGATATTTTGGTAGCCTTGGGCTACTCAGCTACTATGAATTTGAGCCTCTGCTATGCACATTGAATGTTATTTATACACATGGGAGAAATGAACAACATTTGACTTTTAAACCATAGCTAATTAATCTATAGACTGAAATGTCACTGTTGCATTCCTTCATTGCTGCTTGATCCAGTTAAAGGCAATCTGCCATTTGTATGTTATGTTTTCTGTTCATGCAGCTCATACCAATTGTACCTTGTCATTTTGGCTTTTCTGTGGAGAAGTAATTGAATATGGTCAATACAGAACATTGAAATTTTTAAAACCTGATTAGCAGCGTGAAACTCCAGAGAGAGTTTAACTTTTCTCCTCAAGAATACCAGTCAAGTTTGCAGAAAGGTTATAAGCAATTACAACTCCAGCAGAAACATTGCAATTGGAAGTCAAAATTCTGACCACATGCAATACCTTTCAATGAACAGCCTTCAATTCCAATTTGTACTTCAGTAACTTCTCACATTTGATAAACACAGAGGAACACAAAGTGTAATATTGCAGTTAGAAATGTTGTAAATGAATTTATATCGAATCACTAAATGAAAAAGCATTTAACGCATTCATTGCGTTCTTTTGTCTTCAGATTTAAACAAAAACAAAAATGTAGATTTTATGTCTACATTTGGAAAATTAAGACAAATTCCAAATTTGTTTATGAGCTCAGTTCAAAACCTTTAACATTTCTACAATTGTATGATCAATTACTTTTATAAAATAAAGAGCTGTGGATAATGGAAACCTAACACAAAGAGAAAGTGTGGGAGAAACTCAACAGGTCTGGCAGCAACTGTACAGAGAGAGAAACACAGTTAATGTTTCAAATCCAGTGTTCCTTCATCAGAACTGAAAGCAGCTGGGAAAGGGCGATATTAATGTTGATGGGATAGGGGAGGAGTGAATAGAATACTTGGAGATGAAGCAAATGAAGAAAAGGAAACAGAGAGACTAAAAAAAGGCATTGCTGATGATAAACCGAAAGAGAGATAAATGCTGGATGGAGTTCCATCGAGAATTATGAATGGTAGTAAATAGGTTGGCTGTGCTGGGAGTACCCATAGAAAAATGAGCAGTTTTGGGGGAGGTTAACAAACATGAAGGAGGTTGTTCACATTTTGAAATTGTTAAATTCTATGTTGAGTTTTGAGGACTGTAAGATAATGCTTCACACCACATGCTGCCTTCTCATGCAATCACAAAAGACATGACACTTACCTGTTTATGCTCTCTCTCTCATCACTACCAAGGTCCCAGATACACCTTCGAGGTAAAGCAATGACTTACCTGCACTTCATTCGATCTTGTCTACCGCGTTCCCTGTTCATAATGTGGTCTCCCCACAATGGGGAGACAAAATGTCAAATGGATGACCACTTTGTGGAACATCTAGGTTTTGTCCATAAGAGTGACCTTGAGCTTCCTGTTGCTTACCACTTCAACACACCATGTTTCCATGCCAAAATTTCTGTCACAGGCCAATTGCAGTGCCCAGGGAAGCTCAACACAAGCTGGAAGAACAACATCTTACAGCCTTCAGGACACAACACCTAACATACACTATGTGCATAACCAGTGAAATAATAATAATGGCAAGTTTGGAACTGTTGAAGATAAACACCTATTCCGAAATATTTTTGAAAAAAACTGTGGCACTTACAATTCTATGAAAGTGTCAATCAAACAGATAATTAAATTATGAATAACTGAGACTTAATGCACTTCGCACCTTTTTATTTTGTTCACATAACATAGAGACATTGGTAAGAAATTGCAAAAAGAACCATTATTACAAAATCCCTATTATGTACACTTGTCTAACAGCCCAGAAACATAAAGCCATGAACACGTCAGGCATTCTGTTTTAACAGATGAAGTGAATTGTTGACTTTGCTTGATTGGCATCGTTACGTGGTTACAACAAGTTGCTCTCCTTTTGTCAATATCTCAATGATTATTTGAACAAGAGTGAGAGGTGAAATGTTTGAAGGCTGTACTGTTGATATCTTAACAGTCTGTCTAATTTCCAATTATATGCAGTTGATGAAACAGTAGTTTTATGAAAAAATATTTTGAATTTTTTTCAACGTTTCCATACTGCCATTGCTATTACATGGCTCATTGGTCATGTATATACACATTCAGTGAATGGGCATGGAAGGGGCATGGGTTCAGACATAGGTACATAGGATCAAGTGTAGGCCATGCAGCCCTCAATTGCTGTTCTAAATCATGGCTGAATATCTCAATGCCATACCTATCACATGCATATGTCGCTTGATATTACGAGTATTTAGAAATCTATCAATCTTGGTCTTATTAACCACTGAGCTTCCACAGCCCTCTGATATAGAGAATTCCAAAGTTTCGCCAACTTGTGAGAGAAGAGGTTCCTCCTCATCTCGGCCCTAAATGGCTTGGCTTTTATTCTGAGTCTGTATCCACTTGTTCTACACTCCAAAGCCGGGGAAAACATCCTTTCTGCATCTACTCTCTCTATCCCCTTAAGAATTTTGCAAATTTCTGTGAAATTGTCTCATACTCTTTTAACCTCCAGAAAATACATGCCCAATCTCCTTGCTTTCTCCTCACAGGACAATGCTACCATTCCAGGAAGCAGTCTGATGAACATCTGCTGCCCTCCATTTATGGTAAATATATCCTTCCTCAAACAACAGAACCAGAATTATACACAATGCACCAGGTGCAAACTCACCCAGTGTTCTATGCAACTGAACCAAGACTACTTTGTGCCTGTCCTCAAATCCGCTCACAATAAAGGCTAACATACAGCTAACTTTTTCCAGGTAAAAACAATGATTGCAGATGCTGGAAACCAGATTCTGGATTAGTGGTGCTGGAAGAGCACAGCAGTTCAGGCAGCATCCGCTAACTTTTTCCGTCTGTTTCCGTGCTGTACATCTCTATGACTCTATGACTCTACTTTCCAAATTGCTTGCTGCCACCCACATGCTGGCTTTGAGTGACTTATGAACAAGGACATTGGACATTGTTTCCTTTGGACAACAATACTTTTCAACCTCTTACCATTTAAGAAATAGTCTGGACATTTCTTCTTCCTACCAAAGGAGATAAGCTCACATGTATCCACATCATATTCCATCTGCCAAGCTCTTGACCACTCACTCAGTCTCCTTGGAGCCTCTTCACATCCTGCACATAATTCATATTTCCCCCAACATTTGTATCATCTGCAAATGTGGAAATATTATATTTGTCCCCCACACCCAAGTCATTGTAAACATTGTAGGGGCTAGACACTGATCTTTCAGTGCACCATTGGTCACAACCAGTCAACCTGAAAGTGACCAATGTATTCCTGATTTTTGCTTGTGAACCAGCCCCCATTCCATGAGCTTTAATTTGTTTACCAATCTCCTGTGTAATATTGTACAAAATCCATCAGAAGATCCAAATTCATCACATTCACTTCTCGCACCCCCACCTGCCTTATTGACTCGGCTAATAACATCTTCAAAAAAAATCTCATGTTGTCCAACATGATTTCACCTTCTAAGTCCATGTTAACTCTGTCCAATCAGACAATCATGTTCGGCAATTACTACCTGCATTATGGATTTAGGTTTGCTCGCTGAGCTGTAAGGTTCATTTCCAGATGTTTCGTCACCCTACTAGGTAACATCATCAGTGGGCCTCCGGGCGAAGCATAGATGCTAGCATTTCCCCTACTACCAATATCAGGTCAACAAGTCTGTTGCTTCCTGTTTTCTTTCCTCCATCTTTGTTTACAGTAGGTTTACATTTACAACCTTTTAACCTGCACACCCTGTTGCAGAATTAATTACTTTTAGAGATGATCACCAATGTATCCTTTATCTCTGTAGCAATCTCTTTCAATAATAGTGAATACCATCTGCTCCCAAGGATTTCGATCTCATTAATTCCTTCAATACTACTTTTATACTAATGTTAAGTTTGAGTTCCACACTCTTGCTCGATCCTTGGGTTTTAATAATTGTTCAGGGAAATGATTTGTGTCTTCCTTTGTGAAGATGTACAGTTGTTGTTGAGTTGCCATTGTAGACATTTGTGACTAGGAGGAGTCAGCGGGGAAAATGGGCAAGACCTTTTGAATTACCTTTCTAAAGGATCCTGAATCTAAACGATGGTTCCCATTTCCTTTAAAAGGCCTTGAGAAGTGAATCATGGGAAAGCTGGCCATAGACAATGAAAATTTTGAAGGGCTAGGTAATGCACCCCCCGCCCCCCGCACAGTGCAGGCTCACTACCCACACACATATCCTATGCAGAAGCACCAGAATTGGGAATGGGAATCATGGAATTGGGCCCTGCCTGCCATTTTAGATTGCTCCAGAGTCATCTCAACTGTGCAAAACCTGATCCCAATCTACATCTGCCCCATCAAGCAATTGTTCCATACATTATTACTTAAGTTAATTCAGGTTGCCATTTCCCAGATTGGACAATAGCAGGCTCAGCTTGTTAACTGTGTAATTTGGAAAGGCAATAGTTTGGTGGTTTTATCATTGAACTATTAATCCAGAGATCCAGGTACTGTCCTGGTTACTCGAGTCTGAATCCCACCATAGAGTCATAAAGACGCACAGCACGGAAACAGACCCTTTGGTCCAACCCGTCCATGCCAACCAGATATCCCAACCCAATCTAGTCCCACCTGCCAGCATGCGCCCCATATCCCTCCAAACCCTTCCTATTCATATATCCATCCAACTGCCTTTTAAATGTTGCAACTGTACCAGCCTCCAGCACTTCCTCTGGCAGTTCATTCCATACACGTACCACCCTCCATGTGAAAAGGTTGCCCTTTAGGTCTCTTTTATATCTTTTCCCTCTCACCCTAAACCTATGCCCTCTAGTTCTGGACTCCCCCACCCCAGAGAAAAGACTTTGTCTACTTATCCTATCCATGCCCCTCATATTTTATAAACCACTATAAAGTCCCCCCTCAGCCTCCGACACTCCAAGAAAAACAGCCTCAGCCTGTTCAGCCTCTCCCTATAGCTCAAATCCTCCAACCCTGACAACATTCTTGTAAATATTTTCTGAACCCTTTCAAGTTTCACAACATCTTTCTGATAGGAAGGAGACCAGAACTGCATTCAATTCCAACAGTGGCCTAACCAATGTCGTGTACACCCGTAACATGACCTCCCAACTCCTGTACTCAATACTCTGACCAATAAAGGAAAGAATACCAAACGCCTTCTTCACTATCCTATCTACTTGCAACTCCACTTTCAAGGAGCTACGAACCTGTACTCCAAGGTCTCTTCATTCAGCAACACTCCCTAGGACCTTACCATTAGGTGTGTAAGTCCTGCTAATATTTGCTTTCCCAAAATGCAGCACCGCGTATTTATCTAAATTAAACTTCATTTGCCACCTCTCAGCCCATTGGCCCATCTGATCAAGATCCCATTGTAGTCTGAGGTAACTTTCTTCGCTGTCCTCTACACCTCCAATTTTGGTGTCATCTGCAAAATTATGACAAATACTGAATTTTGAATTCAACTTTGAAAATCTGGAACTGTGTCTAAGGATTACTGTAAAACTCTTGCCAACTTGGGATAAAATCCCACTTAGTTCACCAACATCATTTAGGAAAGGAAACTGCTGCCTTTACCTGGCCTGACCTTTATGTGACTCCAGACCCACAAAAAGATGTTTGACTCTTAACTGCCCTCTGGGCAATTAGGGATGGGCAAAATGTGCTGGCCTAGCCGGCTATGCCTGCATCCAATGAATGAATAAAGAAAATTGCTCCACAAATTTGGGTTTGTTGACACCATATGGAACAACATTAGATAAGCATTGTATTAAAGTTGTCACCTGCAGTGCTACAAAAGCAGTGCAAAAAAGGCCTTCCTACCAGCTCTGGAACTTCCCAACAGATTTATTGGTAAAGGTAGCAGGCAAGTGAATAATAAGAGATCTAAATTTCCAGATTCAATTCCCCTGTTGAGTTAGCTGACCATATTTGGCTTCAACTTCCATAGTTTAGTAAAGGAAAATGCCAGCATTTTTCATTATCTGTGACACCCCTCCTGGAAGTGAATGCATGGGCAAGAGTAGCATTGGGCCTGCCTGTGAAATAGCCTGTCAAGTTTAGGTTTGCAAATGAAAAAGATCACTCAGGCAAGGTACCAGTGATCCACATCCATTGAACTGTGTCCCAGCAAGAGGCAAAGTCAGGAGGAGAGAGAAATTGGCAGAAAGAAATCCCACTGCTGGAAAGATGTTATCACTCCCCACTCAGTCTGAGACTGGGGACCCTTTGACATCAAATATTTATTGCCTCGGGCTGGCCACTTAAAAGGAGAGATGAAAACGTTGATGGAGGATAATCGCTGCTCAAATTTGTTCATTGTCAATATTTTCTATAACCTTGAAAGACTTCAAACGTTTTCACATGAACAAATTCTCAATTAGAACAAACAAACAAAGAAAACCACTCAGCAAGCAGGAAAACTAAAATATAATTTTGTTAAAGCATCCTGATGTAGTAACAGATAAAAGTTTTAAAAATCTGAAGAAGTGTATAAGTCCTGTGTGGGCAAATAACTGAACTGAGAGAGTGAAATGCAGCTTTCCCATGTCATACATCACCCATAACTATATTATTCTTTCTCTGTTTGAAACTGGATGCAAAATTGTTAGATCATGTCACTTATTTATATTTCATCCACTTTCAAACCTTTTTGTGCTGCATATCTTACTTAGTTGAGAGAGGTTGGTAGGTGGCCTATTCCTTTGATCTCCACCATTACCAATCTGGTTATAAGAGAGTGTGCATGAGTGGACTGGATTAGTTTTATGTGATATTTCTTTCTCACATATGCCTGAGCAATGCTCAGTGCCTTCCCCATGCTGTGCCTGGGATTACAAACTCTCTGTGAAGAAACAGCAGCTGTGAACATACAAAGTACAGTTCCTTTTTTTTTAACTTAGTGCAAGTATTGTGAGTACATGATTGCAATGAATACATGATTACAGTGGGCACTCTAATTCAAAGTTATGATGTATCCAAAAGAGAAGACTATGTAGCCGTTACGAGTAATGTCATTTATGCCAGATAGTGGTTTGGGAGTGCAAAACTTGAATATTGATGACAAAGGACATTTTATCATAACATTTTGTCTTGCTCATATCAGGGCAATTCATAGGAAATACTAAAGTGATGGGAAAACAACATTTATACTGTATGAGAGGGGAATATTGATTGGTTGGCAAGTTGATACTGATTTGGTAAAGGCATTGCAAAGGGGGATGATCCAGTTTTTGATGGCTGACTATTAGCATTCGAGCTTTGTTTACTTTTTAAACCAGGCAGGTTAATTCTGATTAGTCAAAATAGATGCCAGCCATTCTTTGGTTCATTTCTCAGCATAATACCTTGGACATCAGTGTTAACCTACCCGCCTTGAAATTTAAACAAAACTTAGAAATTAACTGTCATTCATCAAAAACTGATGCATCCTCCATCACCCGCGCTGATTTTTCATTGTTTCCCATTTTTATTCTTTCATTGACTTTGGTTTAGATCGTGAAATGGAAATTATGAGCTGGAAATGACTTGCGGACTTTGGGACAGCTTGTGGTAAAAGGAAAAGAACAGATCAAACAAGTTTTGTTTGTTTGTGACGCCAGGCCTGGAGGCTAATTGCAGGCTGAACTTTTATTAAGAGGTTTCTAACAGATAAAGTGACCCCTGGAAGACCATTGGATTTAAACTGATGACAGAAGTTGGCTCGTAACAAGGTCAGTACCTCAGAGTTGGTTCGGCAATTTGGAAGAGACCCAATGTTCAAGCGGTTGACAGCTGTTGAATGGTAATTGAGGTCTCAGGAAGAGGTGATCAGTCTATCAGGGTGGAACCAGAATTGAAGTTCTTTTATTTTAAGTATGTTTCTTGAGGAGATGAGTTTGGCTGCTACTGAGACAGCATGAAGATTTGAAAGCCCCTGTCTAATAAGATATGTCAGCTTCCAGAAGCCCAAAAGAGTGGAAAGCTAAGTGAGAAGTATTGCTGCCTTTGGCTGGATGAACTGAGAATGTGACCCTGATCAATGTTTCAGAAAAACAACCAAGAAATCCACATCTAAATAACCCGTTGTGAAAGCCATTTAAGTCATCTGACTAGTCTTGTTATGTTCTTTTATTTACCCCCTAACTGGGTTTGTTTATCTGTCTTTCTTTTGCATGAATGGATGCTAAAAATAAACGTGTTGGGTTTAAAGCATAGGCATTAATCAACTTACCTTGCTGTTTATTTTTTCCTGTTTGAAAGTTTTTGATGGTTTAATTTTACTGTGTTGCAAACAGAGTTAGAAACACTGGCTTGGGTTAGCTCTCTGTCTTCGTGTTATAACAAGGGCAATGTAGCTACCAACAAAGTCCACTTGCCAACCAATCAGCACTCTTCATTCATATAGTTTACATGTTGCTTTCCTGGTAATTTTGATAAGTGCGAAGCAAAGGGCTTCAACAAATGTACCTTTTTGTCAGTAAAACACAAATTGTGGTATCATGTTCAGAAATAAGTAGACAACCAAAATAACTAGTTCTAGTTATAACCTTTATCATTCATGGCTTAATAAACAGAAATCCATGAACCGCCTCATCATCAATAATAGTACAATGTCTTGCATCTCATGCTAGTGTACCTATATTTTGCCACTCTAGTCACTCATCTTAGTAAACCTATATACTGTTATTTGGTTCCACATAATTAATGCTGACATTCAAAGATTCTAACTTTCAACAACATTCTTTTAATTTTTCCTCTTCTATTGTTCTCTTCTTCTGAAGATTTTGATTCATTTAGGGTACAGTTCTATGTTCACCTTCAATCCTCTGATACCTCTCCAAAATGGTTATTCGTCATTTACTGAAAGGAATATAAACTACATTTTTTAAAATTGCCCCCACATTAAAGGATTAAATTAATTAAACCGATGCTGTACACCTTCCAAGACCAACAGGTACTTCCTGAGATCTATTGTCTCAACTTGAACACAGTATACCAGATGGAATCTAACCAAGGCTCTGTAAAACTGAAACCCTACCTCAGTACAGAGTAATTCTAATATTTTTGAGTTGAAAGTTTGCATTCAATGATTTGTGTAAATGAGCACCTGAATCTCTTTGCTTTTCTACAGACTCTAGTACCTCACCATCAATAAAGTATTCTGATTTCTTAACAGTAAAGGTCACCATCAGATGAGTCAAATTCTGTCCTCACCTGACAGACAAAAGGATGCAACTTTCAGCAGAGTATGGCATTAAAGTAAAAAAGATCTGAAATCTTTCCTGCTTTGTCTCCTTAATATCCTAATTTACTAAAATCATTGGCAGCATTATTGGCATTGTACAATTGATTTTGAAAACTGCACGAGGGTGTGGGACATTTTGGATTGTAATGCCTATAATAACTAAGCCATTGGAAACAACTTTTACTCGATTACTCTATTAGTAAATTGATCTCGGGAAAGAATTTAAAGAAATATTTTGAGTGTATTTGCTATTTCGCTATTCCTACGAGAACAATGGAAGTTAGAGAAAAGGGCATATGTGCAAATACAGCTGTCCAACAGGTCCTTGAAGTTACCTTTCATATAACACAGAATGCAGCAATTTTATTATATCAAAGTCTTACAAGCATTTACACATAGAAATTGGGATGGAAAATAGGCTATTGAGTCCTTCTAACCTGGTCCCCTGTTCAATTGTAGCTGATCTGATTGTGGCTTCAACTTCACAATCCCATCTAGCCCCAGTAATCATCTGGAACAATCCCTCCTCATTCTGAGAGGGAAGAATTTTTATTTTGTTTGCAATGAGAGCGATAGAATCACTGAGCACTGTCTATACTGTGGGGAACCATGTTGAGAAATTATAAGTGACAGCACAATTTCTGCACAGTAAAAAACTGGTAAAGTACTAGTCATTATATATCTGTATTACTCATTAATTGGTTAAATTAAATGAGGAGAATTCCAGCAAATCCACCACTATGGTTATATTCTTGGAATAGAATCATAAGCTAGCAGATTGAGGTTCAGATAATCTAAACCATCTCTGCTCATTCTAAATAGGAAATAAAAGACTGGTGAAAATAAAGACTTCATCTGAAGCAGATGTGAGCCACAGGATGTCTTTCAATCCACGAGCTTGACTTTTTCTTCATTCATTGTAGAGCGGCAGCAACATCAGCCAAGAAGTTGGTCCGCTTTATTTTATTTAACTGCTGAGGCAGCACAAAGATCAGCAAGACAAAAACAATCAAATTCTTATTTCAAAACTTTAACTGCCTGAGGCAAAAGAAATTGTACAGGCAAGGAAACCCACTAGCCAAAGTTAGCAAGTATGCATGCACAAAACCAGAATTTCCAAATGTATGAGGGTAGCCTGGCAATATACAAATGACTAACTAAAATTCCCAATAGCATCTGGCACTTTGAATAATCAATACACTTTATGTACCAAGACAAATTAACATTACAATCTGATACAGTGTCATAAGTCACCAGAACACTAACTATCAACAATGAGTACTTGCGAAGTAAAGACAGCAGACCCATTCAGTGACAGAACAAAGAAGAAAAGCTTGTTTGCTAATGTAGTGCTAGAGATTTACTGCTATCATGAATATTGTATTGCTTTCTGTCAACCAAGTGCTCTCAACCTTAAAATGGTCCATTGTGAACTTGCTTTTGGGCTGGATGGTCATCTCTCATTAGATATCATCCCACATATCAGTTATAAATAGGTAAAGGCTTAGGAATAGATCACAATGCTGTTATTTTCCTCTTGCATCTGCAGTCAGTCTTTTCAATTTTCTTTTCTGCAGGCATAATTCCCAATCACAGGGTGGTTATTTTTGTTTTGCAAAGCAAGTTAAATTTTAAATGTGGTGTATAGAAAAGCTACGGCATTCAACTAGTTACATTTTCTCATGGTTCTGTTGACAAGTACTATATTAATTAATAATAAGTTTTTCAAAAAAGATTGTTTGTAAGGAGCCTGTTTCATTCAACGTAGTCGAGGAAATCCATGGTAGTCCAAAGAAAAGAGCCCCTTGTCTTTATCAGAAGTAGTATTTACACGATAGCAACTAGGTACAAGTTACATTGCTATGATAGTTACAAATCACACAACACCGGGTTATAGTCCAACAGGTTTAATTGGAAGCACTAGCTTTCAGAGCACCGCTCCTTCATCAGGTAGTTGTGGAGTACACACTTGTAAGACATAGAATTTGTAGCAAACATTTATAGTGTGATGGAACTGAAATTATACATTGAAAAATACCTTGATTGTTTGTTAAGTCTCTCATCTGTTAGAATGACCATGATAGTTTCACTTCTTTCATATGTAATTCACAAAACCTTTTTAAAAAGTTACATTCTCAGGTTAACTGTAACAATTGGTGTCAACACAGATAAGATGTTGAGATGTTGAATAATCAATCAAGGTATTTTTCAATGCATAATTTCAGTTAAATCACACTGTAAACTTTTGTTATAAAGTCTATGTCTTACAATTGTGTACTCCACAACCACCTGACGAAGGAGCAGCACTCCAAAAGCTAGTGCTTCCAATTAAACCTATTGGACTATAGCCTGGTGTTGTGTGATTCGTAACTTTGTACACCCCTGTCCAACACCGACATCTCCAAATCATTGCTATGATAGGCATTGTTACGGAGATTATGAGGGAGATTTCAAAATTTCTCGACATGGTTCCCCACAGTATAGACAGTGCTTAGTGATATTATCGTTCTCATTGCAAACAAAATAAAAATTCTTCACTCACAGAATGAAGAGGGAACTTTCCAGATGGTTACTAGGGCTAGATAAGATTGTGAAGTTGAAGCCACAATCAGATCAGATACAATTGAATAGGGGATCAGGCTAGAAGGGCTTAATGGCCTACTTTTCACCCAAATTTCTATGTTTAAATTCTCGCAAGAACTTCATATAATGAAATTCTGTGTTTTAGGATGGATAACTCCTGAGTCCACATGACATCATCCTATTTGGTGGTGCTTAATGCACACCTCAGAGTTAATCCTTGCAAACTGTTGTACAACATCGACCCACAAATCTCCTCATCTTTTTTCCCATCATTTTCATCATACATTGTGATACCAACCACAGGTATACTGTGGAAATCAAAGATTTGCATAACATCATCAGATTAGGTTAAACTTAATCAGCTTCAACATTAATTCTTTAAGACCCAATTACTTATACAGCAATTAACATTATACATTTGTGTATATACCAATACCATATACCAATACTCCACTTCTTCCAAGTTTCTGACTTCAGAGGGATGACACAGTGGCTCAGTGGTTAGCACTGCTGCCTCACACCACCAGGGACCCAGGATCAATTCCAGCCTCGGGCACACTCTCCCCATGTCTGCGTGGGTCCCTTCTGGCTGCTCTGGTTTCCTCCCACATTCCAAAGATGTGCAGGCCAGTTGAATTGGCCATGCTAAATTGCCGAGAGTGTTAGTTGCATTAGTCAGAGGGAGGTGGGTCTGGGTGGGTTACTCTTCAGAGGGCCGGTGTGGACTTGTTGGGCCGAAGGACCTGTTTCCACACTAGGGAATCTAATCTTCACAAATTCAAGAAGTCTGGCGATTTCATTATTCTTGCAAGATGAATTCTGTTCATTCTTGGAAGATTAATAGACACTGGATTAAAGTCAATTGGTTTGGATTCTGATAATATGAGGTCCGAAAATCCCGTTCAACTAAAGGATCGTTAATCTTTTGGATTTCAGTTCCTGAGGACATCTTTCCAGCTGTAACAGGCAAATGCTCCATTGTTACATCTGGCGAACCTTTAATCTCATGAAATTTCTTTCCAGAGAATGGCTATCCAGTTGAAGCAGATACTTTTTTATAGTACCGTGCAGTGCGCAGTATTTTGTAATCTTCTTAACCATGTTCTAAATCTGTGGACTTTAGTCTTCCCAACTCAACAATGGTCTCCATGGAGTTAAATGAACCACATTTTTATTCTCAATCTGCCAGAAATATATGGTGAAATATATCAGCTCTCAACTTCAATTTGTTGATTACCCTCAATGCTTTCATTCATCCACAGTGATTACATTTTTGCTGAAACCAATATGTTCACTTCCTTAATCATACTATGTTCTTGCTAGACATGATCTCTGCCACTGGTACTGATGATTCTTCCTGGAAGGCTATGAGAATAAAATGTTCTACTTGAACTTGCATCTTCTTAGCATCTGACATCAGGTTCAAGATTTTCACCAATGATAGGAGTGGAAAACATTTCTGCCAACCCTGTATCGTCATAAGTTTCCTCCTTGCTAACAGCATGAAACAAATTGCCTTAGGTGAACATAACTAATCTTCATTGATTTTGTCTTCTGTTTCAGTTCCACCATCAGTCAAGGAAGTTCTATGAAATCTTTTACCAGTTGTCCCATGACTAATTATTCAGTAACTGAGATTTTTTGACTTATTGTTCCCTGATTGACAGTCCTTGATCAATTATTTAATAATTGGCTATTCCTTGAACAATTGTTTCTTAACTTTCACCAAACTTGACTCCTTCTGCCATTTGACAAAGATTGAGGTTATAACATACATTTATGCTTAAGAATGTGAATTCTTGAATATGAAATGCATACAAGTTCTTGACTATCGGATACCTCTTGTGTTGTGGAGTTACTTGTAGTATACCTTTAATCGTAAATGCTATACTATGTGGGCCATGTTGTTGCACTGCTATACTCTGAAAATAGTAACGCTTCAATCTTGATATATTATCTGATATTGCAATGATATTTGGTCCTATATCAATTTTAAGATTAGCGAGATATCCATTGACATAAATATCTATTTGCCAAAATGCTATGTTTGGATCAATTATTTCATTTACTAATATCTTTGGCTGTTTGCCCATTGTAGATTGTTCAAACTTATTAATTTATTTGTTCTGTGACTGTCATACTGGCACATTTTCTGCAAATGGTCCATTTTGTTGCATGTTTTTATTGCTGGATACTGCTTTTGACTGTGAGATTTCCTTGCTGCGCAGAGCTGACATTAACTTTTAATATCTGGTATCTGTCTTACTCTCTACTGACTTCTCATGTGTGTCTTTAAAGTTTCTGTACCATAGGAACTGATGGGTTCTGCAAATCTCCTGCGATAAGATTGATCTCCCCTTTGGTTTGATCTATGTTGCTTCCAGACTTACTCTGCACTCACTATCTAAATGGTTTTCTCTAGAGTCAAATCTTGTTTTGATTGTAATAGGTCTGACATAGACTTATCAACAAGTCCAATAACAATTTTATCTCTATGAATTCTGAACTTAGAGATCCACAATCATATCTACCAAATAATCTGTAGACATCAGTTTATAAATATGTAAGTTAGCTCGTTGAGCTGGAAGGTTTGTTTCAGACGTTTTGTCACCATGACTAGGTAACATGATCAGTGAGAGTCTCGGTGAAGTGCTGGTAGTATGTCTTGCCTCTCTATTTTTGGTCTTGGTTTCTTAAGGTGGGTGATGTCATTTCCAGTTCTTTTTTTCAAGGGAAGGTAGATGGGATCTAAATTAATGTGTTTATTGATGGAGTTCTGGTTAGAATACCATACCTCTAAGAATTCTCCTGCATGTCTTTGTTTTGATGTACATGTTGTCCCAGTCAAAATGGTGTCCTTCTTTGTCTGTACGTATGGAAACTAGTGATAGTGGGTCATGTCTTTTGGTCTTTTGGTGACTGGGACAACACACACATCCTCGGACAGGTGAACAAAGACATGCACAAGAATTCTTAGAGGTATGGCATTCTAACCAGAACTCCATCAATAAACACATTGGCTTAGATCTCATCCACCTTCCATTGAAAAAAAGAACCAGAAGTGACATCACCCACCTTAAGAAACCAAGACCTATAAACAGAGAGGCAGGACATACCACCACCACTTCTCTTTGATAATGTTATCTAAGTCATGGTGACGAAACATCTGAAAACAAACCTTCCAGCTAAGCAAGCTAACTCACATGCTTATCATCAACCTGATCTTCTCAAAATCTTCTCAAAAGGTACTAACGTCAGTTTATGTTTCCTTAGCTACTGAACTCTTTCAGAAATTATTTGTGTGCTAACATCAAAAAATTGTCAAAAGCTTTCTGAATTTCATTGAAAGTACCTGTTGCTTCTTTTATACCTTAGTGATCTATAACATCATCAGTTATGGTCCCAGTTACATACAGAAGTATATTACTTGTTCAGCTTCTGATTTAATATCTAGTTTAAAAGGAATTATGTACCTTAAGAATTGTTTTCTGCAAGATGACCAGTTCTGTGTTCTACTTGGCCCATCTCTGAAATTAAATTTGCCTGACGGTATTACTTCTGCTGCCATGTCCTCCAGCTGCAGTTATTTATTTCACCTGCTTTAAAGGCTTTTAATTAGACACTATAGAACACATAGCTTAGAACATTACAGCACAGTAAAGGCCCTTCAACCCTCGATGTTATGCCAACGTGTGGAACTAATCTGAAGCCTGCCTATCCCACACTATTCCACTTTCATTCATATGTTTGTCCAATGACCATTTAAATGCCCTCAAAGTTAGGGAGTCTACTACTGTTGCAGGCAGTGTGTTCCATGCTCCTACTACTCTCTGAGTAAAGAAACCACCTCTGACATCTGTCCTATGTGTGTCACCCCTCAATTTAAAGGCATGTCCTCTCTTGCTAGGATCACCATCCGAGGAAAAAGGCTCTCGCTGTCCACCCTTTCTAGCCCTCTGATTATTTTATATGCCTCAATTAAGTCATGTCTCAACTTCTTCTCTCCAACGATAACAACCTCAAGTCCCTCAGCCTTTCCTCATAAGACCTTCCCTCCATCCCAGGCAACATCCTAGTAAATTCCTTCCTAATACTGCGGTGACCAGAACTGCGTGCAATACCCAAGTGTGAGCACACCAGAGTTTTGTATAGGAATGCTGTTACTGTGCAATGCTGCATTTGAAGAATTTCCTGTGTGTATGCAGTAAAAATGGAGGATTCCTATTTTTTGCAAGCAAAATGGAGGATTCTCATTTTTTAAATAATATGGATATACCTGCCATTTTTACAGTTTCTCCAGCTGACACCGGCCAATCATTGCCTTAATAAATTATTCCTGTTTCTTAATGACTTTACTCAATGAATTCTGCCCTTTGTGGCTTTTTATAAGTTTATTCTCATTTCATTAATGGATTTCTCAAAATGATTCCCCATGTCTGCCAAGCAAGTAATAATCACCACAGTTTTACAGTTTTGTTTCCTTGATGAGTCCCTCAGTAGTCTGCTAACATATTCTTGTCTTTCCTCTGCTTCCAATTTACCCTTATGTCATTTTATTTCAGGGTTACGATGTTCCCATATCTGTGATCTAATTTTAAATTGTGTCTGACATCATGTTGTCCACTCATTAAGGCAATGATGCCCAATCTGAGCTGTATATACTTCACTTCCTTTTAGATTTCTCAGCCTGTCAAGTGCACTATGTTTTTCAAAATTTCCTTTGTTCATTAAGGATTTTAACTTGACTGACCAAACATCAATGGCTGCTTTCTCTCCAGCTGAACAACAACCTGAGACCATTGCTACAGATTATCATTTGAGATCCAAATCTGTCCCCCTTTGCCCAAGTCCATGTGACATCGCAATATTGGGCAGTACATAAGCCATGCGTTGGCATTATCCCTTTCAGATCCTTTCCCCTTTTACAACAGAATCAGGAGCATAAAGTCTAATATTTTGATTATTCTGGTTGTTCTATTTGAAAACATGGTAAAGGCTGGAAGGGAAAACATTGGTTCTTTATCTCATTAACATTATATGAAAGAAAATATTATTTTAGTGAACGGTGCTTACAATGAATTAGCAGCGCAGGTGAAAGCATTGTGCATTCAGCTGATGATCAACTTGATCATCAGGGCACAAACAACACAGAATTATTATAAATGCATCTACATCCCACAGCCTATGTAAATCAGCACTGTCAGCATAATATTGAAGTGGGAATGTGTGAAGTTATGCACTTCAGTTGAAAGAATAGAGATGTAGACTACTTTCTAAATGGGGAAAGGCTTGGAAATTTGAAACACAAAGAGACTTGGAAGTCTTAGTTCAGGATTGTCTTTAGGTTAACATGTAGATTTAGTGGCAAATGCAATGTTACCATTCATTTCAAGAGGGTTAGAATACAAGAGTTGAAATATATTGGTCTGGCTGTGTAAGGGTCTGGTCAGACCACACTTGGAATATTGGCAGCAGTTTTGGGCCCCGTAACTAAGGAAGTGTGAGCATTGGAGGGAATCCGGTAAAGGTTTATGAGAATAATCCTAGGGAGGAAGGATTTATCATAGGAAGAGTTGAGGATTTTAACTCTCTACTTGGAGGAGTTTAGAAGGATATGGAGGGATTTCATTGAGACTTATGGAATACTGAGAGGCCTGGATAGAGGAGATGTGGCGAAGATGTTTCCAAAAGTAGAACAGTCCAGGACCCAAGAACACAGCCTCAGAGGAAAGGGATGACCCTTTAAAACTGAGGAAGTATTACTTCAGCCAGAGGGGTGGTGAATCTGTGGAACTCATTGCCGCCGAGAAGCATGGAGGCTAAGTCATTGAGTTTATTTCAGAAATGGATTGATAGGTTTTTGATTAATCAGGGGATAGAGAATTATGAACAGAGGGCAGAAGAATGGGTTTGAGAAACATATCAGCCATGATCAAAAGATGGAGCAGAATCAATGGCTGAATTGTCTAATTGTGTTCCTATATCGTACGGGCTTATGTTCTTCTTATTTTGGATAATTAAACTAACTACTTCAAATCTAAAAAGTACAAACGTTAGAGGCCTTGAGGTCAACACCAACCTCCTTTACAGTTTCTTCTGTAAAAGGGATTGAATTTACCTTTCTTGAAAAGAGTTACATGATAATGGATGTGATAAAATCTAAGATAGAAAAGTGTTGGCAGAAATGGAATAGCATTCCTTGAAAATGTGTTACTTGAACTCTTCGATGCTACAACTGAAAAATGACAGGAATCATTCAATCAGACAGAGTCTCACTGAAACCAAAATTAGCCACAAATCACAATTTTCAGGATGTTCTGTCTCATGAACATGATAGGCATAAGAACAAAGCTCTCCCCCTGTGCAGCAAAATTTACAGCAGAGGTGCATAAATGAAGATACGAGAATGATTAAAAACTGACGATTCTGCTTGTTAATGGGAATTATTGGAGGGTGAATACAAAGTTTTGCTCACCAAAATCTTGTTAAACATCAATCACCAGATACTCAAATATATTCAGCAGTGGATAACAAATGTAAAATGAGGAAAAAACAATTTTGAATTCTGAGTTAGATCCAGCATTGCACTGTTAAAGACTTGAAATATTTAAAGCATTACCATGGTGTTTAGAGAGTAGGATTATAAAATTTAAAGCAATTCCCTTGCAAGACATACCAAAATTTGCCATGGTTTGTATTTGTGAAAAGAAGAATGTTTTCACCTGCATTGGTCCTCTAGGATATGTAGTTTCTCTGGTAACAAAGATTACAGTCCAGGCTTAGGCTATAGGCCATGGAAACAGAATGAGTGTTGGCATTCCTCCTACTCAAAGAATCATATTACTCTTCAACAGAACTGCAGTTTTATATTGATAGATTTATATTATATTATTTTGATTTTATATTAACAACCTGAATGCAGATAACATATTATCAAAGGATTAAGTAAAAGGCAATAGTTATATTTGTTAACAGGCTTAACAGAAATTAGCAGTGGTTCAGGCTGTGCCTGAGATGTGGATAAATGCATTGCTCATGGACCAAAGGCATTTAATGAAGATCAGTATTTAAGTAGTGGTTCAAAGTGGAACAGCAATGCAATGTTTGGCTAAACTTATTAAACCCTGCATGCAGCAAACTAGGAAAATAACACAAAAGACTCAAACTTGACTTCTCCAAATCAACTCTTCTCCCAAATAATTAAAAAGTATTTGATTTGCCCATCAAGATGATCATATTTTTATATTTTCAGTTTTCCAAAATAATCTGTTAATAGCTGTTCATATAAATATGAAATCATACAGCACAGAAAAAGAGTATTTGGACCATCATTGCCTTGGTATAACAATTTTAATAATAAACAATAAGCATTTATAGATACAATTTTAATACAAATGTTGCATTAATGTACAATATATGTTAAATATTTAACATTTTAATTTAAAAGCAAAGTAAATGACAATACCTTGAAATTATTGAATTACTTCAAACTTCTGACAGTTATTTCCCAATATGGTAAATTTCATATCGCATTCATTTTTATATGCAGCTATAA
This sequence comes from Chiloscyllium plagiosum, assembly GCF_004010195.1. Taxonomy (NCBI): domain Eukaryota; kingdom Metazoa; phylum Chordata; class Chondrichthyes; order Orectolobiformes; family Hemiscylliidae; genus Chiloscyllium; species Chiloscyllium plagiosum. The sequence goes on along the minus strand of NC_057729.1, from coordinate 44,558,177 downwards.
TTATTCACAAAGTGCATAATTATTTCCTTATTGCGAACTGTGTTTGACCTGAAATGAAGGTGAGAAGTAATCCACAATAAGATGTAACACCTCTTGCAAATGTGAGCTGAGAAATTCCAGCATCACAGCAAACAGGTTTCCATTTATTTAAATGAAATAATAAAATGAATTTGTACCAGCAATGTGTGCTTCTTGTGATTACTGCTATTTAGGGGAGAAAGTGAGGATTGCAGATGCTGGAGATCAGATCTGAAAATGTGTTGCTGGAAAAGCGCAGCAGATCAGGCAGCATCCAAGGAACAGGAGAATCGACGTTTCGGGCATAAGCCCTTCTTCAGGAATGAGGAAAGTGTGCCCAGCAGGCTAAGATAAAAGGTAGGGAGGAGGGACTTGGGGGAGGGGCGTTGGAAATGCAATAGGTGGAAGGAGGTCAAGGTGAGGGTGATAGGCCGGAGTGGGGTGGGCGCGGAGAGGTCAGGAAGAAGATTGCAGGTTAGGAAGGCGGTGCTGAGTTCGAGGGATTTGAGACAAGGTGGGGGGAGGGAAAATGAGGAAACTGGAGAAATCTGAGTTCATCCCTTGTGGTTGGAGGGTTCCTAGGCGGAAGATGAGGCGCTCTTCCTCCAACCATCGTGTTGCTATGGTCTGGCGATGGAGGAGTCCAAGGACCTACATGTCCTTGGTGGAGTGGGAGGGGGAGTTGAAGTGTTGAGCCACGGAGTGGTTGGGTTGGTTGGTCCGGGTGACCCAGAGGTGTTCTCTGAACCGTTCCGCAAGTAGGCGGCCTGTCTCCCCAATATAGAGGAGGCCACATCGGGTGCAGCGGATGCAATAGATGATGTGTGTGGAAGTGCAGGTGAATTTGTGGAGGATATGGAAGTATCCATCGCCAGACCATAGCAACACGACGGTTGGAGGAAGAGCGCCTCATCTTCCGCCTAGGAACCCTCCAACCACAAGGGATGAACTCAGATTTCTCCAGTTTCCTCATTTCCCCTCCCCCCACCTTGTCTCAACCAAATCCCTCGAACTCAGCACCGCCTTCCTAACCTGCAATCTTCTTCCTGACCTCTCCGCCCCCACCCCACTCCGGCCTATCACTCTCACCTTGACCTCCTTCCACCTATCGCATTTCCAACGCCCCTCCCACAAGTCCCTCCTCCCTACCTTTTATCTTAGCCTGCTGGGCACACTTTCCTCATTCCTGAAGAAGGGCTTATGCCCGAAACGTTGATTCTCCTGTTCCTTGGATGCTGCCTGACCTGCTGCACTTTTCCAACTCATTACTGCTATTTACTCAAAGAGCCCAATCACAGAGTAATCTCTTAGACAACTTCATCATTTTGCACTTAGTCTCTATTATATCCTGGTTATATCACAGAGCTATGAAACAATGAAACAATAGCCAAATGTCCTATCTCACTTAAAATCCTTTGTGTGCTGAAAGGAGATTACTATGCCCCCTACCTTACATATAAAAGTGCTCATGTAATATTTACTGCTTCATTGTTTTTAGTTATGATGAAATTATTATTATTGATAATCAATTTGAACATAAATGGGCACAGCATTATTGTTAAAATATATTTAAGGCTATCAATACTACATTACTTCAGAGCTCCTTTAATTTTCTTTTGGTCAAAGACCTTGTTTATTCAAATACTTTGTTTTCAAAGTTGTTTATTCCAGTGAAGCTTTATGCATCCTAATCTAGGTGGTAATAACATTGTTATCTGTAAGATCTATTAAATTATATTTTCTTGATAATCTCATGAACAAGTAGTTGTACTGGGTTAAGACAATGAATGTCAGAAATGTTTGGACAAGTTCTGTGCTAAGAATACTTGATTAAACTCTGGAAGAGAAAATATTACCATACAGCATACACACTGCACAGCCCAAACGAAAAGCTATTCATACTGCTGCAAAGTCAAAATTAACTTCAAACAGTCGGAAAATCAGGTTTTTTTTGTGTGAAAGGCTGCTGTAGATTTTGACTCTTCTGCATCATGAACGGACGTTTCTGGTCAACAGCTGGTGTGTAATTTCTGCTCCATATTTATAATTAAATTTATAATTAAATTAAATAATATAACTAAATTGAGGAATTTAGTTCGAATTAATGCTGTACATTGATTTCTTACATATTCAAACTGCAGAGCTCCATATTTTCTGGAAATTGCCGGAGTGCTGTTCCAAAATCTGCTCTGGTGCCCTGTCAATTCTCCCACCTAACAAATATTTACCTTCAATATTTGCAACTGTTTCTGATTGCTTGGATGCTTTTTGGAATTTTTGTACTTCTCCTTACTCTTCCATTTTGGTTCACACTTCCTTATGGATTCAGCCCCATTTACTTGACAGATACTACTCAGGTGGTGATCAGTTCTTCCCTATGAAGCCACCCTTACACAATTGGCGAACACATTCTCTGCAAATGTATTTCCATTTCAGATTGCTGGCTATCAAATTCAAATCTTGTCTTTATTCTACTGTACAGACTATTTGATTCCTTGGTTCCAAAGAGGTGGTTATTGTAAAACATTTTTAGAAGGCGTATGTGGGAGGATGCAAATTTGAACTGTCACCTAACATTTTACTTACTAACCTTTGATCTTGTTTCGCCATGTAAATTACATTCACAGCACATACAATGGGACAGCACCATTAAAATCCTGAAAGCATGCACCATTTTTAATGTTTAATATATCAGTTTCCTGATATATATGCATACATAAATAAAAAGCCTCACTCAACCTTGTGATGTGGAGGTGCCAGTGTTGGACTGGGGTGAACAAAGTTAAAAATGTCACAACATCAGGTTATAGTCCAACAGGTTTATTTGGAAGCATGAGCTTTCAGAGCACTGCCCTTTCGTTAACTAGCTTACCTAACAAAGGAGCAGCACTCCGAAAGCTTGTACGTCCAACTTTGTGGACAGTGTAATAATTTTTTATAAACAGTTATCAATTTTAGGAACTAATTCAGTTGAATTCAAAGAAATGATTCTGAAAAAGTTGTCAATTCAAAACAAAACAACAATTAGTCAAAATAAACAAATTAATATCTTAAACTATTAGCTTGTATCATTTGGAGACTAGAGGTGTAAATCAGAGACAGATCACTACATCAGATCTCATTGCGGAAGCAGTAATGCAGAGACTTGAACAAGCTGCCCTCCCATCTCTCCAACCCATACTTTGGGTCTGCTTCATGGATGACACCTTTGTCATCACAAAACAGGACAAACTAGAGGAAACATACAGCACCATCAGCAATATCTTGACAGGCACAAAATTCACATAAGAGGAGGAGGACAACATATTCCCATTCCTGGACGTGACAGTTGAATGTACAGTTAACGGAGAGCTTCAAACTAGCGTCTACAGAAAAACAACAAACACATACCAAATACTTAACGTCAGTAGCAATCATCCCAACCCCCACAAATGGAGCTGCACCAAGACATTATTTCAATGAACTACATATTACTGCAGCACCTAAGAACTCCAGAAAGCTGAAGAAAAATATCTATACGTTTTCAAGAAAAACGGGTACCCAATAAATACAATCTGCCAATTCCTCAGAAATAAACCCAAACAAGCAGAGACAATGCAACCAAAAACTATCGCCACATTACCTTACATCAAAGACATATCAGAAATTACTTCCCGACTACTCAGACCCCTTGGCATCATGGCAGCCAACAAACCTACCAACACACTTAAACAGTGAATAGTGAACCTAAAGGATTGATTAGATGCTATCAGCAAAACTAACATCATTTACAAGATACCATGCAAGAATTGTAAAAAAACACTACATTGGACAAACAAGCAGGAAATTTGCCACCAGGATACATGAACACCAACTAGCCACCAAAAGACACAACCCACTATCACTAGTTTCCATACATACAGACAAAGAAGGATGCCATTTTGACTGAGATAACACATACATCCTAGGACAGGCTAAACAAAGACACGCACAAGAATTCTTAGAGACATGGCATTCTAATCAGAATTCCATCAATAAACACATTGACTTAGATCCTATCTAACTTCCCTTGATAAAAAGAACCGGAAATGACATCATCCACCTTAAGAAACCAAGACCTATAAATAGAGGCGGGACATACCACCAGCGCTTCACAGGAGACTCTCACTGATGATGTTACCTTGTCATGGTGACGAAACATCTGAAAACAAACCTTCTAGCTCAGCGACCTAACTTACTTACTTACAGATCATTATAATCTGCAAAGTATATTACCTTTATTTGTAACCAATCTTTGAGTATGTGATTTGTGACAGCAAACAGGTAACATTGCAACATATTCAAGCAAGTGTGTAAAAATTAATAACCTTTTTTATTTTACCCTCACAAAAGCTTGCTGCTGAAATTATTTCATTGGATTACTAGACAAAATATATACGTAGCACAGGCACCAAGACCGTTCATAAATTCAGTCTGTGGCAGAGTGTCACAAATTTCAACACCATTAATAGCTTTCGATTAATTCATTAAAAGATTAAGTATCATGGAAAGTTGACCACTATTTAAATTGTAAGAATTAACATTTTAAATTTTTTGTAATTAATCTATTATAAATTTTTGGTGCAATGTTGATAGATAGTTAGTACTTAGAAAGCTTGCACTTGTGAAATAACATGAGCTCTGTGAGCCCCCACATACAGAATTGAATTCAATTTTCCCAAGATATGTTTTTGACAAGATCTTAATGAATGATATTCCTTTCACTAATTTCCCTATACCCATTTTAGAATGGTGTCAAATTGGATACACTGATGGCATCTTTTCTCTTTTTGGCATTCTTAACTTTCCTGTTCCACCTTTTGTCACAAAACATGCTTACAAAATAATAGCTGTCAAGTAAAGAGAGCTAAATAATAGCTCTCTTTACTTGAGATTTATGCCCCTGGCCTTCATCTTGGTCTGTCCTACCTTCTCATCTGTAGACAAGCACCATAACAATGTTCACCTCTATTAGACAATACAATGCAGTAAGGCAATGGCTTCCCTTCTCACCACCACAGAATCACCCCAATGATGAATGACTTCCTTCATTTTGTCACCTGCAAGCTCTTGTTGGTGGCATAATTCATGAGCATGAGGTCAATTCTTATTTGTATTCTGATGACACCCAGCATGCATCTTGAACATGTTTTGACTCCATAAACATCAATGTTTGGATTTCTCTGAGTTGAGCCAAATCTGAAAACCATTTAAACATACCACGTCGGACACACATTTTGGATTCAAATAAACATAGAAAACAAAAAATAGAAGCAGGACTAGGTCATTCAGTCCATCAAGCCTGCCCTGCCATTCATGATGATCATGGCTGATCATCCAACTCAATAACTTGTTTCCATCTTCCCCCATACCCTTTGATCTTTTTAGCCCTAAGTGCTGTATCCAACCCTTCTTGAAAACATACAATGTTTTAGCTTTGACTGCTTTCTGTGGTAGTGAATTCAATAGGCTCATCACTCTCTGAATGAAGAAATTTCTCATTATCCCAGTCCTAAATGGTTTACTCCCTATCCTTACACTGTGACTCATAGTTCTGGACATTCCCCATCATCAGGAATACCCTTCCTGCATTTATCCTGTCTAGTCCTGTTAGAATTTTTTAACATATCTCATACACTGCAGGTAAGGATGCCCTGAGGCATGGTACATTGGCAAGACCGAGCAGAGGCTACAGCAACAGATGAATAGACACCGCACAACAATCAACAGACAGGAGTATTCCCTCCCAATCAGAAAATACTTCAGCAGTTCGGAACATTTGACCTCAGACCTTCGGGTGACCATCCTCCAAGGCGGACTTCGGGATAGGCAACAAAGCAAAGTTATCAAGCAAAGGCTGATAGCCAAGTTCAGTGCCCATGGGGATGGCCTCAACTGGGACCTTGGGTTTGTGTCACACTACAGGTGACCCCACTGTACCACTCTCTCTCTTTCTCTCTTTCTCTCTCTCACACACACACACACATAGATTCTGTAAAACCTTTTTTTAGAAATAGAATCAATCTGAATATTAAGGCACAGACAGCCTCACACAGGGCACCTCACACCTTCAATGCTTTAACTGAGACGACATGGCACCTATTGTTAAAGTTCACTTGAGAATAAAACTGTTTTAAAAATGCTCTGGAATTTACATATAAAAGAACTGAAACCAGCATGGATATTCTAAAAGGTGAGAGACTTAACAAACAATCCAGAACTTTTTCAATATATAATTTTAGTTCATCACACTGTAAACTTTTGCTATAAATTCTGTGTCTTACAATCTTATATTCCGCAACCACCTGATGAAGGAGCAGCACTCTGAAAGCTAGTGTTTCCAAATAAACTTGTTGGACTATAACCTGGTGATGTATGATTTTTAACTTTGTAGGATTTTGTAGGTTTTTATGAGATCCTTCTTCATTCTTCTGAACTCCAGCAATTATGATCCTAATCCATTCAAATTTTCTTCATATGTCAGTCTTGCCATCTCGTGAATCAGTCTGGTAAACCTTCATGTCACTCCCTGCATGGCTGAATATCTTTCCTCGGATATGGAGACCAAAACTGCACACAATATTCCAAATGTCGCCTCACCACCAATGCCCTGCAATAATTGCACAAAGACATCCCTGCTCCTGAAGTTCTCTTGCTATGAAGGTCAACATACCATTTGCCTTCTTGATCGCCTGCTGAACCTGCATGCTTTCCCCTTATTGGTGTAAAAGAATACCCAGGTTTCACTGTACATTTCCCTATCTAAACTTAGAGCCATTCAGATAATAATCCGCCTTCCTGTTTTCGCTCTCAAAGTTATAACCACATTATACCGCATCTAACATCGCTCCATTTCAATACACTACCCCAATCAATGTGCTTAATTTTTACAGGCAAATCGCTTATGTGGGGCTTTGTCCAAAGCCTTTGAAAGTCCAAATAAACAACGTCCCCTGGCTCCCTAGCATTAACTCTACTAGTTATATTCTCAAAGAATTCCAGTAGATTTGTCAAACATGATTTCCCTTTTGTAAATCCATTCTGACACTGTTCAGTCTTGACACTGTTTTCCAAGTACTCCGCTACTAAATCTTTTATTGTGGACTCTTGCATTTTCCCCATTACTGATAACAGACTCACTGGTCTGTAGTTCCCAGTTTTCTCGCTGCCTCCCTCTTTAAATAAAAGATTTACATTGGTTACCCTCCAACATGAAGGAACTGTTCAAGTCTGTAGAATCTTGAAAGATATTCACTAATGCATTCATTATTTCTAGGGTCACTCCCTTAAGTACTCTGGGATGCAGATTATCAGCTCCTGTGGATTTAGCTACTTTCAACAATTTCCCTAGCAATACTGGTTTCCTTCAGTTCCTCCTTCTTCCAAAACCCTGTGTTCCCCAACATATTGGGTATGTTATTTGTGTTGATTTAGTGAACACAGAACCAAAGGATGTATTTAGGTAATCAGCCAGTTCTTAGTTTTCCACTATAAAATTCCTTATTTCTGACTGTACGGGACCTACATTTGTCTTCACCAATATTTCCTACTTCACATATGTATAGAAACTTTTACACTCAGTTTTTATGTTCCTCTCAATCTTTTGTCCTCCTTTGCCAACTTCTAAATTGCTCTCACTCCTCAGATCTGTTGTTTTGGTCTGGTCAATTTGTATGCCTCTTCCTTGGATTTAATACTATCTTGAATTTTGTCTTGTAATCCATGTTTAGCTATATTTACTGTTTTACTTCTGTGCCAGATGAGAATAAACAATTGTTGCAGTTCACCCATGCATTCTTTGAATGTTTGCCATTGCCTTTTCACCATTATCTCTTTCAATAAAGTCCCCCAATCTACCATGGCCAACTCACACCTTGTACGATCATAATTTGCTCCTTTTAGATTCAGGATCCTAGTCTCAGGATCAATTACATCACTCTCCATCTTGATGGGGAATTCATATTATGGTCACTCACACAACTAAATTTCTAATTACTCCTTTCTCATTACACAATGTCCAGTCTAGGATGGCCTGTTTTCTACTTGGTTCCTTAACCATATACACTTCAGGAGTTTCTCTTCTATACGCCTACTTTTTGCAGCCACAGCAGAAATGTATAGAGACTGAGTCTGAAGCCTGCACTCATGAGCTGCACCATTGTAGGGGTAGGCATCACAGACACCCATTCTCTGTAATTTTCATGGAATCCAGCCAATGTCTCAAAGGGTCATGGATCATGGATCCTCAGGAGAGCCGTGAGCCATAGGTTCTCTTTATTTTGTTCGATTATATGTAGGGTTTTGAAGCACCGTATCAAAGAATAAATAATTTATTAAAACCTCATAAAGTTGTCAAATTATAAAAGCTAACACTCCCATTCAAAAAAAAGCCACTTTTCCAGTTGATTCTATTAGTGACTGCTGTAGCTCATGAAGTATTCATAATGAAACCATCTGGAAACTGTGTCAACAGAAACAGATAGCTTCATTATGAATGCTTGGTTGAGCTCGAAGACTCACAAGCGGCTTAGATAATTTGAGGTGAAATACGTGATATGAAAGATCATGAAGTTGTCAAAGTAGACACCAGGGGATGGAGATGGAATTGAGAATTGTTACAGGATATGGAGAGGAATAGGGATTTGATGGGGCATGGAACTGGAATTAGTGATATAAGGGTGTAGGGAGAGGACATACAGGATATGAAGAAGCATGGAGAGAGCATGGAAGTAAGATGGACAATGGGAGTGGGTAAGGAAGAGAGGTGTGAAGGTTGAAGGCTAGAGGATCAGAGTCTCAGAAAACTGAGATGAGCTTTCTGTGTAGTCCACTTGAACACTCACAGGCATCTGTGGTGGACCTGACTACATCCCAACCCTCCTGTCCAGGATGAGAATAGGACAGGTAGGGTCCCATTTAAAAGAGGCAAGTCTGGAAGTTGGCAAGTTTCTTGATTTGAAATACCTGACTCTGACATCAAAATTTGGCCCCAACTGACTATGGATCTGACATTAGGCATGGCATGCCAACAATGTACTTCAACATTACTCTATCAAGATCAATGACTTTCTAATCAGATTCTGCTGAAAGTTCTACAATCATACCCTCATTTTCATCCCTTACTCCAATTGGTTGAACCCCTTGGACAAGAATTTACTGGAAAAATAACTGTGCATAAGTGACACACATCATTATCAATGTATAAGCTGGACAATACCCAGTAGCAAGGTAAAATGACCTGTCAATAATGAAAAACCACAAACCATTGACTATTTTCCATCTCTTTGCCATTAGCCTCAGCAAAATGGCATTCTGCTCTAAAGCTTCCATTGAGTTTTGTGAAGTCGCTGCATGTACACATACCTTGTCCATTAGCTCACTGCAGAAATTTAAGTCTAGTAACTAATAGCATACATACAATTTTAAGGATGTAATCATTTCAATGAGTGTCAAGCCATTTCTCTGCATGTGCTACAACATGTCCAAGTTTTTCAGATAGATATTAGGTCTTGTGTTGCCATTGTCCTCATCACCTGGCTCTCTGTGTCTTAACACATCAAATAAAACTCCAATATCATCGAGAAGCTTTTTCATGGCCTTCCCCCTCCCTTGCTCTGCAGCCTCCTTAAGTTCTATATGCGAGTCACAGTCTGTCTTGGCCTCACTCTATGAAATATAATACCTCTTTGCCCTTCTTCCAATCTTCCTGTAAATCTATCTTGTTGGTCCCTTTGTTCAGTCTCTGCCTGCCATTTGGTGTCCATTTTCAGCTCCACATGATGTGCATTATATTGAAGGTGTTTTATATAATTTTTTTCCCACAGTAAATTAGAAAGATCAACAACTGTTGTCCGCATTCTGCAGGCTCTGTTCACCCATTCCCTCACAACAACTTCCTTTTGTGTGAATTAATGGCAGAAGAAAAATATGATCCAAAAGAAATGGTGTTTGAGCTTATGTAACAGTGTAATCATTTCATCTCCTGCAGCCAGACTTGCCTAAACATATCCAATCATCTTTCAGGGCCCTAGGTACCACAATAGACTCCAGCTTCAAATTCCCGTTTTCAGAAATCTCAGTTCAGTTTTTTGAGAAAAGTTATAATAACACACCCAGATGTTAGAAATAATGCTGAGCCTGAAAGGAAGAAGAGAGTTTCTGCTTGACAGAATACTGACTTTAAGCCAATAGGAGAGACTTAAAATAGCAAACAGGGAATTTGATATTAATGTATCAGTTCAGGTGTGTACATATAGCAACAGACACTGGGAGTTACACAAATGATAGAATGTAAATTACCATAGAGTTATAGAGTCATAGAGATGTACAGCATGGAAACAGACCCTTCGGTCCAACTCGTCCATGCCGACCAGACATCCCAACCCAATCTAGTCCCACCTGCTAGCCCTTGGCCCATATCCTTCCAAACCCTTCCTATTCATATACCCACCCAGATGCCTTTTAAATATTGCAATTGCACTAACCATCCTCTGGCAACTCATTCCATACATGCACCACACTCTGGGTGAAATATTTGCCTCTTAGATCCCTTTAAAATTTTTCCCTTCTCACCCTAAACCTATGCCCTCTAGTTCTGGATTCCTCTAGCCCAGGGAAAAGACTTTGTCTATTTATCCTATCCATGCCTCATGATTTTATAAACCTCTATAACAGAATGCTAGAAGTGAATGATTTGATTTTTTTGCTAGAATCCCCTTATAGCCTGTGAGTCACAAGCAGTTATGAATGAAGGTTCACTTTTTCTGGTGTATTTTTGCTCATCAGGCACTTCGAGGGGACAACGTTTTCACACAGAGGTTGGTGTGCGAATGGAATGAGCTGCCAGAGGAAGTGGTGGAGGCTAGTACAATTACAACATTTAAAAGGCATCTGGGTGGGTACATGAATGGGAAGGGTTTAGAGGGATATCGGCTAAATGCTGGCAAATGAGACTAGATTAAGTTAGTATGTCTGGGCAACAAGTTGTACTGAAGGTCTGTTTCCATGCTATATATCTCTATGACTCTATGACTCTAATGTAGCTATCATGCAAAGAACAGCAACCAAAAATAAGATATCAGAGATTGTAGGAGAAAGTGAGGACTGCAGATGCTGGAGATCAGAGTCAAGAGTGTGCTGCCGGAAAAGCACAGCAGGTCAGGCAACATCCGAGGAGCAGGAGAATTGACATTTTGGGCATAAGCCCTTCATCAGGAATGTGGCTTCTCCTTGTACAGAGAGGAGGAGAACTTCCTCAAAGTAACTTCATTCCTAATGAAGGGCTTATGCCCAAAACATCGATTATCAGAGATTGTAGGTCAGTTATGCTTCTGTACAAAATATAAACTAGTGTCAAAAGCTACAACCACATGTTTGTGGTCATTTGGGTTTTAAGTTGTGCAGTTCTGAGTTTCCTCATTGTTTTGAAAGGCATGAAAGTAAAGTGGCATGTTGATGCAGAGTAACAGGTACTTCCTCAAATTCCTTATGATCATACTCCATGGTTTTGTGCCCCCCTCATGAAGAAAAGCATTTGAAATGTTGCGATTTATTAATGATTTTTAGGACTCTTTGATGCCCTGACCACATCTATTGTTTCACCAGCTGTTTCACCCACAAAGGGGGTTTCAGCAATAAAAGCACATGGGGAGCATTCAAAATTTTAAACCACTAACTGTTATTTGGTTGCACTTTTATGAGCTCTCCAGAACAAGCAATAAAAGTGGAATCTGCACTTCAGTTCTGCAGCACATATCTCAAAAGATATGAGATAAGATGTGAAAACAAAATAATAAGCCTTCATTGAAAACTTGTTCTTCTTTTCTACAATTTTGTCTCTGCACATCCTTTACCAATGGCCCTTATTCATGTGAGGAGACAGCTTAATGGTTGCTGCCAGTCTTCCAATTATGTTGGCCAAGTGCTCAAGTGTGAACCTGAAACATTAAGTACCAGCGAGGTGAAGGAACCATCAAGTACTCGTTCAACAGCCGCATACAAACAGTAGACAGTGGACGAAAGGGGAAACTTGCTTTGCTTTTCACTTCCCAAGTGTCACAGAGGCTTATTGTAATTGAGGGAGGCTTAATGGTTAATGGAGAGTTTCAAAAGGTTTTGATGGAGCAGAGTGCTACAGAGAATGGTTGAGGCAAATAGCAGAAGTATTTAAGGAGAGGCTAAATAACCAGAGGAAGAAGAAAGAAATAAAGGTTATGCTGTTTGAATTAAGTAAGGAATGATATGAAAAGATTTTTTGGAACATAAGTGGCCTGATGGGGTGATGGACTGACTGTGTTACAATTCCCTGAATCTGAATTTTGATATTGTATTTTATGCCATGATAAGCTACACATCTGAACCATGACTACGATCCCTAGTTTGACATCTATAATGTCACCTGACACCTGCTACTGAAACCCTCTAGATATTTTTATAGTCTTTCATGGGATATGGGCAATTTATTGTCCATCGCAAATTGCTCTTGAGAAGGTGGTGGCAAATGGCCTAATGGAATCGGTGTAATCCATTTGCTGCAGGTATGTCCATACCGCTATTAGAGAGGGAATTCCAGAATATTGACCCAATGTCAGTGAAGAATGTGTTGCTGGAAACGCGCAGCAGGTCAGGCAGCATCCAAGGGACAGGGGAATCAACATTTCGGGCATAAGCCCTTCTTCACCTGCTGTGCTTTTCCAGCAACACATTTTTAAGCTCTGATCTCCAGCATCTGCAGTCCTCACTTTCTCCCAATGTCAGTGAAGGAATAGTACATTAGTTCCAAATCAGGATAGTATGCAGATTGGAGGGGAACCAGCAGCTAATGGTGTTTTCATTACATCTGTTGCTCTTGAGCTTCTAGGTGATAGTGATCACAGATTTGGAAGGAGCTGTTGAAAGATGAATTGTTGCAGTCAATCTTGTATATAGTACACACTGTTACCACAGTGCATCAGTGATGGGGGGAGTAAATGTTAAGGTTAGTATATAGAGTGCTTACGTTAGAAATGCATTAATCCAGTCTAGGGTGACATTCCACCACAGTACACATTTGTTCAAGTAAATTGTGGACAAGCCGTGGGGCAAGAGTTGGGATGTGTCAGGAGGTGTACAATTCTGAATCACTGTGACATCTCTTGAAGCCATAATATTCATCGAGAAACATAGAAAATATATGCACGTGTAGGCCATTCGGCCCTTCGAGCCTGTTCCACCATTCAAT
>NC_057729.1:44528700-44544422 GCF_004010195.1 Chiloscyllium plagiosum | reverse complement strand
ACCCTGCAGCAGCCCACTCGTCAATGCCTGCCGCTCTGCAAAGGACACGTTTCCTCCCACTCACTGCCAACCAATTCTTTATAGCTGGTCAAGTTCAGTTTCTGCTTAATGGTAACTTCCAAGATTAAACATAGGAAATTCAGGGATAGTAATGTTATTGAATGACAAGTGTAGACAGTTAGATTGTCTCTTGTTGGAAACGGCCATTGCATGACACTTGTGTGGCAAAAATATTACTTACCACTTTTTGGCTCAAGCCTGAAAAGTCAAATGAGTCTTGTTGAATATGGACACAGACCGCTTCAGTATGTGAGGAATTGCAAATGGTTTAGAATATTATGTAAACATTAGCAAACATTTCCACTTCTGACTTTATCACAGAGAGACGTTGAATGATTCATTGATGGAGCAGCTGAAGATTGTTGGACCTGGGATACTTCCTAAAGAACTCCTGTAGTGAGGTCCTGGGACTGAAATGATTAATCTCAAGCAAAGTCATTTTCTTTTGTGCCACAAATAATTCCAATGGAGCAATTTACCACAATTCACACTGACTTCAGTTCTGCCAGGGCTCCTGGGTGCCATACTTAAAGTTGCTGATGTCAAGGACAGTCACTCATACCTCGCTTTTGGGGTTCAGCTCCTTTGCCCATGGCTATAATGAAGTCAGGAGTTGAGTGGTCCTGCCAAAACCCAAACTGAACATCAGTGAGCTGGTTATTGTTTCCTAAATACTGTTTGATAAGACTGCTCTTGACAGCTTCCATCACTTTGCTGATGTTGATGAGAAGCCTGATAGGTTGATAAAGGCAAGATTGGACATGGTCTGCTTTTTGTGATCATAACATACCTGGAAAATTTTCCGCATTGCCAGGTAGATGTCAGTATTGCAGCTGTGCTGGAATAGCATGGCTGCATGCATGGCTAGTTCTGAAACACAAGTACCATTGGCATCATGTAATCAGGGCCCATATCCTTTGCAATATCCAGCGTCTTTGATTAGATTAGATTCCGTGCAATGTGGAAACAGGTCCTTCGGCCCAACTAGTCCACACCGATCCTCCGAAGAGTAACCCACCCAGACCCATTCCCCCTAACTAATGCACCTAACTCTACGGGCAATTTAGCATGACCAATTCACCTAACCTGCACAACTTTCGATTGTGGGAGGAAACTGGAGCACCCGAAGGAAACCCACGCAGACACGGGGAGAATGTGCAAACTCCACACAGATAGTTGCCCAAGGCTGGAATCGAATCCAGGTCCCTGTGAGGCAGCAGTGCTAACCACTGAGCCACCGTGCCGCCCGTCTTCAGTCATTTCTTAATATTGCGTGACGTAACTCAAATTGCACAAAGATTGAGATCTGAGAAGCATGGACCTCAAGAAGAGGCTGTGATGGACCATCCAGTCTACACTTCTGCATGTAATCAGTTGTAAATCTTTCAGCCTTGCTTTTTGCATTAATGTGCTTGCCCTTCATCAGGGTATTTTTGGAGCTTTCTCCTCCTGTTGGTTGTTTAATTGGTTATCACCATTGTGACTGGATTGTCAAGATTGCAGAGTTTTGATCTGATGCATTGAGTATTGAGTTGCTTAGTTCTATCTATCACATGCTCTTCTGCCTATGTTAGAGTTACACCAGTCTGACACATCATTTTTAGAGATGCCCAGTGCTGCTCCTGAGATGCCCATCTGCACTCATCATTCAACAAGGGTTGATCCTTTGCGGAGAAAGTGAGGTCTGCAGACGCTGGAGATCAAAGCTGAAACTTTATTGCTGGAACAGCACAGCAGGTCAGGCAGCATCTAGGGAACAGAAGATTCGACGTTTCGGGCACATGCCCTTCTTCAGGAATGAATCCTTTGCCTCAATGATAATGGTACAACGAGGGATAAACCAGATGATGAGGTTGCAGATGGTCTTGGAGTACAATCCTGCAGATGGTTGCAGTGCACAGCAATTCAGGGAGCTTCCAGATCTGTCCTGAATCTATTTCTTCACAAGAATTGGATTATCCATAGTATTACCAAAAGTCTTCCTCCTTTAATCCTCTTCTTACCTGAAGACACACAAACCTCAGCTCTCTTGTTCTAACTTGCACCAAGTCCTCCTCACTCATCTCTCACGTGTTTGTGGAGCTGCTCTCTTGGTCAAGTAAAACTCTATTTCAAAATTCTCATCCCTGTCTTCAAATAACTCCACAGCCACACCTATTTCTGTAATCTGTTTCAATGCTATACAACCACATACCCTGAACTTAGAGCCCTTGCTCCACAATTTTTTAAAATTCATTCACAGGATGGGCTCTGAGATGGGGTCTAATTGCCAAAGGGTACTTAAGAGTCAACAACGTTCCTGTGAATCTGGCGTCACATGTAGGCCAGACCTGGTTAGGATAACAGATTTCCTTCATTAAAGAAAATTAGTGAACTAGATGGGTTTTTCTTGGCTATCAACAATGGTTTCCTGGGCATCTTTGGATCTTTAACTCCAAAATCATTATCAAGTTCACACTCCACCATCTGCCAAGGCAGGAGTTGAACCCAGGTCACCTGAACATTAGCTGAGTTTCTGGACTAATAGTCTAGTGATAATACCACTAGGCCTTTGCTTTCTAAAAGTTTTGATCTATTATTAAGCATTCTTAATTTTAATCATTTCACCACTGGCAACTATGTCTTCAGCCGCCCAGGTACTAACCTCAGAAATTTCTTCATTATATCGCCTGCTTTTCTCTCTTTCTTTTGTCCTTTAAGATACTCCACAAATTCTATATGCTTGACAAAACCTTTGGACATCTGGCCTCATGCGATTTGGTGTCAAATTTTGCTCTCTAACACTCTTGTAATGCACTTTAGACATCTTTTTATATTAAATACACAATTTGCTGTTGTTGCTGTACATGCCATGTCATGTAATCTGTGATAAACCCACATTTAGTCCAATTGAGGTCAGTTAACTCAAGTGAGAGAAGGAATTAAATATGGAACTTACTTGCTTTGCATTTTCCCACAGAAACATAAAAGGACCTTTTTTTTTCACATGGATCTGAATTATATATAGAGGACTCCTTGTAAAAGAAACACTTGAGGAGCCCTTCATACAAATCTGATGATATATACGAATCTCTTAAACAAAAATGAATAACACATAAAGAGCTAGTTATACAAGTCTGAATGATGTTTAAGAAGATTCTCATACTGCTCCGATTAGGCGCTGCTTTTACTCAGTTCAGACTCCAGGAGACTGATACCTCCAAGCCACCTCCTTTATCCGGACTGCATTTTCATAAAGCCATGAGAAACTGGATTTGTGTGACCCTGCCCGGGATAAGGGAATTGGAGTTAGGAGTGTAAACTCTATCCCCCAAAGAATTTGCATTTAAACAGTGCCAATGCCAAACATTGAGTTTGTAAAGAACATTCAGCTGAGTTCTAAGTAATGATTAAGTAGTCTATAAATCACACTGACAACAGTAGTTGAGATTGTTCAAATTAATTCACTTGCATGTGAAACCATTGTAATTTATGCTAACTGGAGATTCACCATAATTTACCATCATATCATTGGACAGGATCTTTAGAATCTGAAAAAATTTATTGTACTTAAAAACATTATTAGATCAGACATGACACTGGAAATGAAATTTCTAAACATCAAATCCATTTGCGGATTACACATTTTCCCAGCTAGATAGTTATTGTGAGGTTTTTGCAGCTGAGCTGGTAACATTCCAAACTCTCAGCCAGAAGGCTCTCAGTTTAAATCTCAGTGGAAGACTTGAAGATAACCATTGAAGGAGCATTCACAATGTGTCCTATTAGGTAATTAACCAATCTCTGAATGCTCCCAATATTCCAGACCATCCTCCAAGAGGGCAAAACAGTGTTAAGAAATGAAAACGAGAGACTGCTTTCTTCAGCTGTCCTTCAATTCAAGAATGTTCAGGGTAGTAAGATCCTGTCATGGTTCATTATGTGACTGAGCAGCTAACTCATGAGCCACAGATATTTGAGAACATGGAGCAGGACATCTCAAGAGGTAATGAGATCCTGAGTGCGGGATTTACTTTCTTTTCCTTCTGTGCTGCCACGCTGCCTCATTAACAATGCTGTGACTCAAAGCTTGATGTAATTTGATGGACATTGCTGTTACCATTTTCAATAATTGACTGCAATCCTGTCCCAGTCAATAATGCCAGTGCTGCGCCATTTCAAAAAGAACTTCAGAGAGTCTTTGAAGCATTTTCTTCATGCTTCACAGGATCATTGGCCACATGAAGACTGGGAAACAGGATTTGGCAAGAGAAGTGCTTTTCAGACATTCAGACAGAGTGTGCAGTCCATTGCATTTTGGAAGCGTTTTGGACCTGGTGCCAAGAAGGACACTAGCATCCCTTTGACAATTCTCCTACTGAATCTGGAGGTTGCAGTGGATGCATTGCAGGAGCACTGTCTCTTGCACTCCACATGTTACTTTTTCTTATTCTTTCATGGTCTGAGTGTTGCAGTCAGGACCAATATTAGTGCTGTTACTTTCTACCAACTTGCATGGGTCGTTAAGACACACATATACATCTTTATGACTCCATGTCTCTATGTGCAGAATGGAAGCAATGGACTGAAAAACAAACCAATATGCTAACAGCCTCAACTATTCCAGTTCTACTCTCATACTCATTTCCCATTGGGCTTACAAATGTGGACAAAAAGTGAATGAAAATGGAAATATTTATGCACGTGTTGGTAAACAGCTGTCCCAGCCGACTCCACGTTCACTGGGAAAGTTGTGAATCCATATGAAAGGAGAACCAAAGCAAGGAATATCAAGAAGGAAAGGTAATATTTACAGTCCTATGGAGAAGGAGCAGGGGTATGTGACTAATTGGAGTTGACATTAACTGGGCCCAAGGTCTCCTTTGACTGTATAATTCTATGATTCTATGTAATACATTCTTATTTTATCATTTTAGTGAATCTGTTAGATTTTTTTTCACTTTTTTTAAGAAGCTCACTTTGCATACATCCCACTGCCTCTACTGAACATTTACTTACAGCAACCACATCTCTGAGAATTTTGCTCTCCTGCTGGCATTTGATGATTTGGGTGAAGAGGACAAACTGCACTCAGGGATTCACCTTCCATTTGTTGCATTTAGAAATTAGGGTGGCACAGTGCTGCCTCAGCGCCAGGGACCTTGATTTGATTCCAGCCTTGGGTCTTTGTGGAGTTTGCACATTTCCCTTTGTCTCTATGGGTTTCCTCTGAGTGCTCTTTCCTCCCACAATCCAATACCACATCAGGAAACATCCACGTCAGATGCCATATCACTTGCCCTTCACTCCTCCCTCAAACAGCTTGACACTAAGAACAGCTATGTAAGAATCCTACTCATTGATTACAGTTCAGCCTTCAACACTATTATCCCCTCGAGACTGATTACTAAACTTAGTAATCTCGGACTAAACCCCACTCTCTGCAACTGAATTCTCAGTTTCCTGATCCACAGGCCATAATCAATGAAGATCGGGGACAATACTTCATCCTCACTAACACTCAACACTGGAGCCCCCCACCCCCCCGCGGGGTGCATACTCAGCCCCCTACTATACTTACTGTATACCCATGATTGCATCACCAAATATCAGATTAATGCCATTTACAGGTTCACTGATGACACCACCATTGTCGGTCGAATCTCAGATGGTGACGAAACATACTACAGACAGGAGGTGGAAGACCTGGATAAATGGTACGCTGAGAACAACCTAGCACTCAATGCCGGAAAAACCAAGGAACTCATTATTGACTTTTGGCCAGATGTTATTCATGCCCCTGTACACATTAACAGCACAGAGGTGGAACGAGTGGAGAGTGTCAAGCTCCTGGGAGTGGTCATCAACAACAAGCTCTCTTGGACTCTTCATGTGGATGCAATGGTTACAAAGGCCCAACAACATCTATTCTTCCTCAGGCAGCTGAGAAAATTTGGCATGACGGCGAATACCCTTGCCAACTTTTATCGGTGTACTATCGAGAGCATTCTGTCTGAATGTATCAGTACCTGGTATGGTAACTGTACCATTCAAGATCGAAGATGGTTACAGAGAGTGGTGAACTCGGTACGGACAATCACAAAGGTCAGCCTCCCATCTGTAGAATCCATCTACCAGGCCCGTTGTCAAGGAAAGGCTGCCAGCATTCTCAAAGATCCATCCCATCCTGGCAATGCTTTTCTACAACCTCCACCATCGTGGAGAAGGCACAGAAGCCTGAGCATATGCACCAGCCGGTTTTGAAACAGTTTCTCCCCTATTGTTATCAGAATACTGAATGGACTCACAAAATCTTAGCATTCGCCTGTACCTCTATTTTGGTTTTTGCCATTGTTTACCTATTATTTACTTATCTATGCTATTTACCTTGTGATCTGCCTGTATTGCTCGCAAGACAAAGCTTTTCACTGTGCCTCGGTCCACGTGACAATAAATTAAATTCAATCCAATTCAATTCAAAGATGTATAGGTTAGGTGGATTGGCCATGCTACGTTACCCCATAGGGTTCTGGAATGTACAGGCCAGGTAGGTTAACTAGTGTAAATGTGGGGTTACAGTGATTGGGTGGGATGTTCTTCAGAGGGTTAGCCCAGACTCAAATGGCTGAATGGCTTTATCTACACTGTAGGGATTCTATGAAATTACAGCAGGGTAAGAACCCATCTTACTGTCAGCATTTTGCTTCCATACAATTACTCCTTCAACGATACTCGATAAACCTGCTGACAGGATGTGTGATTTGGGCTAGTGTGAGGGTCCTGTTTATGATACTTCACTTTGGGAGTTTCCTGCTCAAACAACAAAGAAGCAATCATTATTATAACAACTGTGAGGAATGTGTTCTGACAAAACAGGCACATTATGAGATTATGTTTGTCTGTTGCTAAGTGAGTAAGTAATGGGAGAATGAAGAACAGCAAAAAGGTTCTATGGTATACTCTTCAACTTCAATTCCTTTCATGATTCCAGATCATTAACTTACAAGGTAGCTTCGCTATTTTTAGTAAACGGCTGATGTTATGAATAGATGCTTTAGGTGTTGATGTGTGACATTAGATGTATGTTGGCATTCCAACAAAGTGGGATCTGTATGTAAAAGATGACTTGAGCGCCACAAAATATGAATACAATTGCACTTAATTGTAATTACACTGTTTGGACCATGCAGGCAGTCTTACTTAATGTACACAAATCATTCTGATAATCACCCAGAGTCCCAGGTCTGTTGTTTTTGCAGCTTTTCTTGCTACCTGCCGGTGCAGAGGACTGCATTCTCTTTCTCAGCCATTCCAACACAGGTATATCTAACCTTTCACCCCTTCCACCACCACCCCCAACTCATCTCTGCATCATCCCAGCCCCACCCCTCATAATAGTATTTCTGAGTTTCTTTGCTGCTCCAATTGCAGGAACAGCATAGTCACATGGGACTCCTTAGTCTTTCTTGTTCTGATCCCAAGCCTTGTGCCACAGTAGAATTATATTGCAGTTCACATGGCTTGCAGTTCCCCTTCAAAATGTGAGCAGCAGCTCTTTAACTGTTGTTGCTTTGCTGCCCGATTGTCACAGTTCAATGCAAGTTTGATGCAGGAAGTACCTATCCAAATGAATTAATCTTGGAATGTTTAAGCTTCTTCTTCTACCTTCCAAGTATGAAACTTAACCTGAATTACAATGTAATTTTGTTTGTCTCTTTTTTCTAAAAAAAATTTTCTCTGGATGAAATATACAAGACCATATAATTAAGAAGGCAACAGGTCCTCTTCTTGAGAGCAATTGCAAATAGTCATCTCAGATTGCATTAAGGGCTACATTTTAACAGCCATGAGTAGGTGAGTTCAGTTCACGATGGACATTAAAGTTTTAAAAATGTGAACCACATTCAAAACTACTGGAAATGAGAGAAGGCAGGGCCAGCCTATCCACTTCCAGAAGGTAATTTAGAGATTTCAATTCTGCTGACAGTCTCTAATTTAAGCTGCTTTGAGGGTTTTCTAGTGAGAGGCTTAATTGAGATCTGGGACAAGGTTAGTGCCTTTACAGCACTACTCGTGGGTCAGGAAGAAGAGGAATATTTCCTCCTGTCCCCCTACAACCTCTGGCTGCTCAAACCCCTCACCCCCATCAGACCCCCTCCCCATATTAAACACCACAACTTCAGGGATCAACTCTCACAGGATTAATCACCAGTTCTTAGATCAGGCCACACTAGAGTTGGGGATCAGACAACTCTTTACCCCAAAACTGAAACCCTTGCATTGTGGATCAGACCTACCTACAGCTTGTACCAGGGTTCTCCCTGCCTGACTGAGGCTAAGTCAAGGATTTCTAGGGTCAAGAACTGTCAATGACTAGTGACACACTTTGTTACATAAAGGGTAGCTGAGTGTTCCCATCTGATTTTCCTCATTCTGCGCACATATCCTGCTCCTATTACTGTCCAGGCCTAAGAGTCAAACTCATGATGTACACCAGAGTCATATATAATCCAGACAGCATAGGGTAAGTTCTAGGCAGCAGATTCTGCTTAAGTATTAGCAAACATAATGGATTCTTATACAATCCAACAACACTCATTGTCTTTTTTATTCATTTTCCTGCTGCTGCTTAGAAGATATCAGATTTAGCAAATGCAATTTCACAAATTACCACAGTAGAATTTGAACTCATGATTACTGACCACTGCCATTGTAACACAATATCCTTGCTTTTCAAGAAGCAATATACTTGTTTGCAACTTACTTTTTGCTAAACGTTTATTACTGAAGTGTTAGTTATTAGAGAAATGATCACTACAGATCAAATGATATTAGATGCCAGCATTTTCTATACTTGTACATTTTCACGAAATGAGTTAAACAGAGGAATTTTAAAACTACATTTTCTGAAGGCTCAGCCATTCATAACTTCCCCCAATAATTCCACTAATGGACACTTTGGAGGTGGGACATGAAGCTTTCTGGGGAGAGATGAAAATTTCACCGTGCGCAAAGTATTCAAATGCCATCTCAGATTTTAGATTTAAAATGCACTTGATAAAGTCATAAAATTAATATCTTATATTGCACGTTTGGTGTAAGTGCAACAGTTAAAAGAAAGGAACCCTGCATGAAACTTAATGTGATCAGGAAAATTTCAGTCTTTAATTTCTTGTTTAGTATTATGTCCAGCTTATTAGCATTCTCCACTATTGTCCTTTGTCTTTTAAGGCCTATCCCTAATCCAGTGAAAGAGCTTTTTTTTATTGTTTAAAGTAGGATGCTAAGGGCCTCCACATTTCATAAACATATATATATCTTACATGTTACTTCCTAGTCATCAGCCTTAGCGGATATAGCTATTTACATTGGGGGTGTTGCCTGCATGGACCTGCACTTTAAGGATGGGGCCCAGCATCCGAATAAATGCAATAGAAAAGCAGCTAAATCTTCCTTTCCTAGCTGTAAGGATCTAAATTAATAGCCCTTTTATATAATACACAAACTTTCCAGGAAGTAGCTGTGTTGATTCAAATTCCAACTCTGCTGCTGTTAAACCTGATCTGTTTACATTCATTTAAACAGCAGCCAGGATGAAAAAGGTGACCACCATTCACCTGTACACAGCTTTTGAGGCTGCTCAGCGTGAAAGAAAATAGGTATTCACAAGCATTAAACCACACTTGCACCAGCGACAGCTCCCATGCAAGCAAACAGTTTGAAAAAGTATCTGTTTCTTTTTGCACTTTGCAGTGAGAAATAGCTGGAGAAATTACAATCAAGACAGTAGTAACAAAATGACTTTTTATTCCTTCTACAAGAATAAACCAGCATCTATTATTAGCTCAGGGTTTTCCAAATGTCTTCAAACATGGTACTTTTGAAGTGGGAAATACACCAATCAATTTACATACAGGAGTGATGTGGAGGAGCTGGTGTTGGACTAGGGTGGACAAAGTTAGGCATCACACAACACCAGGTTATAGTCCAACAGGTTCCAAATAAACCTGATGGACTATAACCTGGTGTTGTGTGATTTGTAACTACAAACAGGAAGACTCTGCAAACAACAGTGAAATCAATAATTAATTAAACAGTTCCAGAGGAGCCGCAGGAGATGATGGTATTTTGCATCAGTGTTTACTTTGGAGAAGATATAGAATGTAAGGAAGTAGATGGTGACATCTTGAAAAATGTCCACATTACAGAGGAGGAAGTGCTGGATATCTTGAAACGCATAAAAGTGCATAGATCCTCAGGTCCTGATCAGGTATATCAAAGAACTCTGTTGGAAGCTAGGGAAATGATTGCTGGGCCTCTTGCTGAGATATTTGTATCATGATAGTCACAGGTGAGGTGCCAGGAGACTGGAGGTTGGATAACGTGGTGCCACTATTTAAGAAGGGTGGTAAGGACAAGCCAGGGAACTGTAGACCAGTGAGCCTGACTCCGGTGGTGGGCAAGTTGTTCGAGGAAATCCTGAGGGACAGGATGTACATGTATTTGGAAAGGCAAAGACTGATTAGGGGTTGTAAACATGGCTTTTTGCATGGGAAATCATGTCTCACAAACTTGATTGAGTTTTTTGAAGAAATAACAAAGAGGATTGATGAGGGCAGAGCAGTAGGTGTTCGACAAGGTTCCCCATAGGAGACTGATGAGCAAGGTTAGATCTCATAGAATACAAGGAGAACTAGCCATTTGGATACAGAACTGGTTCAAAGGTAGAAGACAGAGAGTGGTGGTGGAGGGTTGTTTTTCAGGCTGGAGGCCTGTGACTAATGGAATGCCACAAGGATCGGTTCTGAGTCCACTACTTTTCATCATTTATATGAATGATTTGGATGTGAGCATAAGAGGTGTAGTTAGTGAGTTTGTAGGTGACATGAAAATTGGAAGTGTAGTGCAAAGCTAAGAAGCTTAACTCGGATTACAATGGAACTTGATCAGATGGGCCAGTGGACTGAGAAGTGACAGATGGAGTTTAATTTAGATAAATGTGAAGTGCTGCATTTTGGGAAAGCAAATCTTAGCAGGACTTATACACTTAATGGTAAGGTCCTAGGGAGTGATGCTGAACAAACAGACCTTGGAGTGCAGGTTCATAGCACCTTGAAAGTAGAGTCACAGGTAGATAGGATAGTGAAGAAGGCATTTGGAATGCTTTCCTTTATTGGTTAGAATATTGAGTACAGGAGTTGAGAGGTCATGTTGCAGCTGTACAGGATATTGGTTAGGCCACTTTTGGAATATTGCATGCAGTTCTGGTCTCCTTCCTTTCAGAAGGATGTTGTGAAACTTGAAAGGGTTCAGAAACGATTTTCAAGCAAGTTGCCAGGATTGGAGGTTTTGAGCTATGGGGAGAGGTTGAATAGACTAGGGCTGATTTACCTGGAGCTTTGGAGACTGAGGGGTGACCTTATAGAGTTTTATAAAATCATGAGGGGCATGGTTAGGGTAAATAGACAAGGTCTTTTCCCTGGGGTGGGGGATCCCAGAACTAGAGGGCATAGGTTTAGGGTGAGAGGGGAAAGATATAAAAGAGACCTGAGGGGCAACTTTTTCACGCAGAGTGTGGTATATGTGTGGAATGGGCTGCCAAAGGAAGTGGTAGAGGCTGGTACAACTGCAACATTTAAAAGGCATCTGGATGGGTATATGAATAGAAAGGGTTTGGAGGGATATGGACCGGGTGCTGGCAGGTGGCATTAGATTGGGTTAGGATATCTGGTTGGCATGGATGAATTGGACTGAAAGATCTGTTTTCATGTTGTGCATCTCTATGAATCTATGACTCTAGTGTGCCTAAGTGATGAATATTAGCAAGAGCAACAGGAAAGTTGCCCAGCTGTTGTTTGAGTAGTTCCTCGAGGGTAATATCTGGGATCTCATTTTACTATCTCACCCAAAGGTGCCACTTCCAATAGTGCTGCACTCATTCAACTTTGCAACAGAGCATCAGACAAAATTCAGCATCTGACGTGCAGCTTGGACCCATGACTGACAGGTAATTCCAAAGAGCAAAGGCTAACAAGACAAAAAAAGGGGAATTTTTAGCTGCTCAGTTTAAAAGGGGCCATAATTCTTTAATTCTGGCACCTTATATAAACACTTTATGTGCCTAAGCTGTTAGCGGAGGACTGGCTACAATCATCCATCTTACTGTTCCTCTCTGCCTATAACTTCTATGTTATTGTTTTTTTTTGATATTCCAAACTTGTTAACCATGTCAAGAAAGTTGATGATAGCAGCTAATCTATCATGGTGGGATTCAAACTAATGCCTCCATAGCATTAGCATGAGTCTCTAGATAATAAATCCAATGACTACACTATCAGCTCCTCATTTGAATTTAATTCATAAAATCTGGAATTACAAGCTAGTCCAATGATGACCATGAAACCATTGATTGTTGTAAAACCTCATCAGGTTCACTGATGACCTCTAGGGAAGGATATCTGCCTCCTACACGTAATCCAGAGCAAAACAATGTGTTTGACTGATAAATGCCGTGTGAAATTATCTAGAAAACTACACAGTTGTATCAAAAACATACTATGAAGTCTAAAGAAAGGAATTAAGCCAGACAGACTGACCAAGCATCATCCACTAAGGTATTGAAACAACATTGGTAAACCAGTCTTACCATGCACAGTCTTCATTCTTTACACCAGCTAGTCTGTACCAAACTGGAAATGCTGTAACACAGCAGCTTGGTACAGTCATACTCACATAATCATACCTCATACACAATGTCCTAGACACCACCACTGTCATCCATCACCAGCACACCAACACGCAGGCAATAGCAACTCACAAGTGGTGACAGCAAAATGGTATATAGTCAGGAAGAGGTTGCCCTGGGAGTCCTCAGCATTGACTCTGGATCCCATGGTTACTCATGCATCAGGTCAATCATGGACAAGAAAACTTGTCCTCAATGTTGAACACCAATTGATAGAAGTATTGAGATGGTAGGAGCACAGAAGATACTCTAAATGAAGTACTTCAATGTCTGTCACAAAGAGAAGCTCGATAGCACTATGACTGATGAAGGTGGTTGAATACTAAATGATACAGCCACTAGGCAAGGTCTGCAGCATGTGGTGAAGGAACCAATAAGAAGTAATAATTTACTTGGCTCCATCCTCACTAATGTATCTGTCACAGATTCATCCGGCCATAACAGTATTGGTGGAATGACCATCACACAGAACTTGTCCAGGTAAAATCCCATCTTCACATTAAGGATATCCTCTATCATGTTGTGAGGCATTAGTACCATGCTAAATGAGAGAGATTTCAAACAGTCTTGCAGCTCAGTCATCTCACCTGAACCAGATTGGAAGCACATCAATCTCAATCCCAAAGGCTTGTCTAAGAAATAGACATCTGGAATTCAGCACCTTTGTCCCTGTTCAGGCTGAGTTTGTAATGAGACCTGAAGCTAAGTGATCATGGAACCCAAACTGATCATTGATGAACAAGTCATTGATAATGGATGGAGCTGCTGCTGTCAATGGTCTTTTAGTTGATCTAATTCTGGTATATATTGCAAACATCACAATATTACTGAGGCAATCTGGACTCCAGGTAACAGAATAAATGCTCCTGTATTCTAGGGCAATCAATGTATGTGTTACTGATGTTCCTATTGTTGTCTGGACTGTCTTGACTTTGTATACTCAGTCCTTCAAATATTTTGCAAAATTCTGTCTTATTAGATGGCCAAGTATCTCACAGATACAACTCATATTACTTTGTAACTGGCAGCAATTGGCATAGTAATAAGGCAGGGCATGTAATAGATTGCAGTTCCACTTAGGCTTGTCTGGGTCAGCTGAAAACCAATGTACCTCATCAAAATTAAGACTGTCAAATTCAAGTGCCACATGACCGTGCAATCCACAGTGAAGTGTGCTATTACTACAGTGTACTAAGTCACCCCACTCTATTTTACATTGATTTCTTTTAATGTAAAGCCTTATTTGTTCACTTGTACTACACAGTGAAGACTTCTACAATAAGCAGTTGGTTTCCTGTTGAGCCAGTTGTTGCACTACGCATTGAAATCAAGAACAATCAGGTGCAACTTTGCTTAGCAAAATGGACCCAGCTCCCATTGGATCTTAAAAATCTATTAACACCAGAAGTTATCTATCATCATGGACTTCCTTTCTGGCATCAGTGAGCTGTCATCAGTGCCAAGAAATCTGTTTACCATCGCAGTGTAAATAAAAATGATAACAAGTGCATGTGCCAGGCTGCGTCTGGCAGAGGAGCCCTGGAAGGTAACGTTATATTTATGATCATGCTTTGTTGAAACTAAAAATTCATGATGACCCATATCCTCTATTCAACAGGCTTTCAAAATGGAAAATATTGTCCATTCATTGGCTTAATAATTCCTTTCAGGCTTACGAGCTAAATTAAGTATGCAAACACAAGCAACCCAGTAATTCAAGCTTTTTGGATGAAAACAATTATACAAATGGTCTATTAGCATTCAATGTAAATACTCTTAGAGGAATAGGTCTAGCCTGTAAATGAACTGATTGTAGTTTGACCTCTGGGGCATAGGTTGGAGGACCTATGTGAACACAGCCACCAGAAACACCCAATGGACTAGACGACGGAAATCTTCTTAAAGCTACCAGACGCATCAGCTGTCTGGATATTGAAAGAGCATTAAATCCTTCTCCAATCACCAACAACATCAAACTTTGAAATTATCAGGGGAGGAACATACTGTTCCTGACAAAATGCCTGAGATTCATAGGGTGAGAGACACATTGGCAAATTTCCTAGGTCAGAAGGACTGAGCAATTGAAGAACGTTTTCTCCCCTTCCCTGTTTTTTCCACAACCTTATTAAGTCAACACCAGCATGGACACACAACATTTGAAAGATTTGTAGCCATAAACTCTCTCTCCACTTCCGTACCCAATCCCAAAATCATGGTCCAGCCTCTTGCGGTTTATTCACAGCAGAATGTCGATAGGAATCTTGACCGAAAAATGAGAGCATACAAAGGTGTTTCATGATGTCCAATGCAAGATTTATTTAATTCTGCTGACCATATCCCAAACATGGACTAGAAAGTTAAAGTGTGCATTATTATTTAAAACCACTGTGAGAACATGTGTTTATTTTTAAAGTGTTAGCATTGTCTTACAGCAGTCAAAGCAAATAAAATTTCAGTGAGGGAACAAGTTCACATTTCTAACAGGACTGATGACCCCCTGTTAAGGTGAATTTGTCACTCCTGTACATGTCATCTCTGGGATGACTATGAAATTGAATCATAAAATACCCAGAGTGGCCCTAGGATAGGCCTCACATTTGGTTAGATTCCTTCAAGTAACATTTAGCAGACCATTTCAGTAGTGTTTGGACTATATATATTTCATTATTTACACTGTCTAGTACTTGTCATAGATATTACCAGCATTTCTGAGATGGGTCAATACATTATATTGAATAGGTAAAAACAATGACTGCAGATGCTGGAAACCAGATTCTGGATAAGTGGTGCTGGAAGAGCACAGCAGTACAGGCAGCATCCAAGGAGCAGTAAAATCAATGTTTCGGGCAAAAGCCCTTCATCAGGAATAAAGGAAGTGAGCCTGAAGCGTGGAGAGGCTCACTGCCTTTATTCCTGATGAAGGGCTTTTGCCCGAAAC